>NC_054381.1:145674580-145974580 GCF_017654675.1 Xenopus laevis
TCCATTTGCAAGTTTAAGTAAACCCAGTGAGCTTTGTGAATGTATAACAAAATTGGGGCTGACCAGGAGTCATTTAAGTTTCTATTAATGAAATGGAAAATGTATTAATGAAAATGCTGCTAAAATAATGATAAGGAGCTGCAAATGTAAAATTAGAATACCATTTGTTTTAATTCCTAGTAGCAGTTAACATTTCTAATTTTCAGGGTGATTAACTTCCCAGAGTCATCCTCCTCAAGTAGATATTATGTAATTACATTGAATTAAAGCTTGAAAACAATAAACTTGTTTGAAAAGATAAACAGTTTTGCAAATGCTGGCTTGGATGTGGACACTTTATTTAAAAGTGACAAAACATTGGAATGTTGTTATTTTTATTTTGTGTATATTGTTGGGAAATTCAAACACCTAAACAGAACAATCAGTTACTTGAGCAATAGATTTTGCACCTAAACTTGATTGTACACTTTATTCACAAGGAACTTTTCATTGACTATTATATGTATATAACTGTTAGGGGCACATTTACTAAGCTCGAGTGAAGGATTCGAAGTAAAAACACTTCTAATTATAAAGGTTTTTTTGGGTTACTTTGACCATCGAATAGGCTACTACGACCTTCGACTATGACTTCGACTTTGCTTCGAACGATTCGAACTAAGAATCATTCAACTATTTGACCATTTGATAGTCGAAGTACTGTCTCTTTAAAAAAAAAAACTTCGACTACATACTTCGCCACTTTAAACCTACCGAGCTACAATGTTAGCCTATGGGGACCTTCCCCATTACTAAGGTTACTAAGGTTTTTTTGATCGAAGGAAAATCATTCGATCGATGGATTAAAATCCTTTGAATCCTTTGATTCGAAGGATTTCATTGTTCAATCAAACGATTTTTCCTTCGATCATTCGATCGTAGGATTTGCGGTAAATCCTACGAATTTGATATTCAAATTCATAGGATTTTACCTCGAGGGTCGAATTCGAGGTTTTATTAACCCTCGATATTCGACTCTTAGTAAATGTGCCCCTTAATCTCATGCCTATAGAATACTGATCGAATAAAGAGGGGTTTAGTGTCTTAAGTGGATCTTAACAAAACTTTTTTTTAAAGTTTATTGTCTAAGCAAAGCACATTGATCCACACAATTCCACCCATGTCTAGATCTACTCTACTGTGACAATGTCTTGACCCTTCATGTTTATACAAGTATCACTTATCCTTGTCTGTGTTTATTGGAGCTGGTTATGATCTGTACAACATGAGGTCATTTTCAGTATTGAATAACTTCCTTCTTCCTTATATAAAATGTGGTTAGTGCTTTTATTTGTGGAAGAGCATTAAGATTGTCTGAAGTAGTATCAAATAATTTGCACTATTTATTTATTGGGAAACATGACTTAACAGCATTTATCGCTACCGCATCCAACTCTCCGTGTCAGTTTATAGAAGTACATGAAAGCGTTTAGATAAAAACCATTATTTATGGTTAATTGTATCCACTGTAGCTTGGTAATAGCAATATAAAAGGTGTATAACCATTGCAATAGCAATTATAATATGCAGTTAAAGAGAGATCCATGCACAGTTCTGGAAGCATGCTTTATGAAAATAATGCATAATTAGAGGCCCAGCAACATCTTGAAATAAATATGCCCTGGATACATTTACACAAATCTCACATGGATTTTAAAATACAGTGTATGTTTTGTGAAGGCTTTCACTGAGGCTAATGTTGTCTGTTCATACTGTATTTCTACCCCTTTGGGTAGGTTTCTTTCCTTGATGTGATGGATATTATGCTGCTGTGTATTTCTTTTGGCTGTGTAGGTTAAGAAGTATAACCTTTGTATGCTGTTGAGAAGTATAACCTTTGTATGCTGTTGACTTCCATTGCTTAGAGTGCTTAGAGTGCTTAAGTGTACTGCTACTGAGGTATAGCTATGTTGGAATATATGTAATGTATCATAGTGCAGCCTATATGAAAAATATTGCTGCTATGAATGATCCTATTATGGCAGGCTAGCCACCAATGACTAATATTATGCTCAATGAACTACCAGGCCATGACCCCCTCTGGCTTTTTATAATGACATTATAAAACAAATGAGACCAGTGGAACATGATAAAGAGTTTATGAATAGATATATTTGCCCCTTGTGTCTAAACTTCCACTTGGTGCAGGTGCTCCTTTTGATCACAGGTCCAGGGTTACCTTATATCAATATAGAGTCAAAAGAAGGGCAATGCTGCAAAGAAAGGTGCAAAAGTGGTCTGCCTGTATTTATTGAGAGGCAACAATTTGACTTTGATTCAGTTGTTGCTTGTCAATAAACATAGGCAGACTGTCTTTGCACCTCTCTTTTGTTTGATAGGAAGGCACTTTAAAAATTAAAATGTTCTAAATTGTTTGTGTTATTCAAGTAAAACATACACAATGATCTTCTGTAGGTTATGATTTCTACTTTTTTTATTTTTAACCACTGTGCAATATTGAACTTACTAGTGCCAAGGGATGGTATACATCTAATTAAAAATTGCTCAAAGACATATAAATATTGTCAGAAGAGAATAGTAAGAATAAAGACAAGGTTTTCAGACCTCTTCTCTTTGTCAGGCGGTACAAGACAGGGATGCCCCTTGTCCCCCATTTTTTCTATTCTAGCTCTTGAGCTCCTGGCAGCAATGATCCGGGGAGACACCAACATCATTGGCTTAAAGGTATGCCTGGATGGCAAAATTCCACGCAAATTTGTGTCTGACAAATTTATTCTCCCATCGCTAATTCTCAGTCACTGGTCTTATTCTATGCAAATCACCAAACCAAGCTCTATTAGGGAGTAAAATCCCAAATACAAATAAACATACAAGGGCTTTTATCACTCATATAAATTTTTTTGAGATTTATAATATAAATAGCTAGAAATATCTTGATCAGTTTAAGCGATTCGAGTTTATTTTTCACTGAAAACTTGATTAATATCTTTGCTTTAAAGGTGAATTATATATAATACTGTATATTATATGGGGGAATTTTGCACTCAGTGATAGTTTACTTATTCTGCTCCCAGGACCATTATCTGTAAGGGGTCCATTTACTAATAATCAAATTTCTATTCTTTTCATGAATTTATGGTTTTGTAATTTTTTAGAACAAGCTCTAAAAATGTTGAGATGTATTCAGTATATAAATCATGAAAACTTCCATTACAAAACATTGCCAGGTAAAAGTTGTCAAGGACCTATAGAATCAATTCAGACATTTAGAGGTTTTTGTAATGTCTTTCGCTAGGAATGGCCAATAACAAAACAAATTTTTAGAGGTTTTTAAGGTATTCATATTTTTATGTATATCGTTCTGCAAAATTTTCTGTTCATACTTTTTTTATTTGGATTTTTTTTAAATAAATTTCATGACATTGATAGTTTAAGAGTTTGTGAGTTTTAACTAGAAACAAGGGAGACTGTTACCTTAGAACTTGTAGCTTAGATATATTTATCAGCTTCTTCCTTGTTTTATACCTCCGCCACAGGTTCAAACTGGAAGCAAATTGTAGTAGTAACAAGAAATAGTCTATGAGACAGTTTAACTGCTCAAGGTGACTTTTATTGTTTGCACAGCATGTTTCGAACCTCCTGGCTCTTTTTCAAGTTGACAAAGAGCCGGGAGGCTCGAAACATATTGTGCAAACAATAAAAGTCACTTTGAGCAGTTAAACTGCCTCATAGGCTATTCCTTGTTACTACTACAATTTGCTTCCAGTTTGTGAGTTTAGTTGTGGCTTCAAAAACCTTTAAAACCACTAAAATCCAACCTTTGATAATTAGGCCCCTAAGTATTGAGCTACCCTGTACATGTGCTCATCTACTCATGTCAAATAATCACATATATAGGAAATATATAGGAAAAAACATGTGAAAAAAATTTCCATTCAATGATAACACTAGGGGGACCAAAGATATTGTGCATTTCTGCACTTTTTGCAATCTGGTAAAATAAAGAAGAAGCAAATTTTTGAAATCTCATTTGTCAGTCTTGAGTGACATAGAGACTCAATAGGGACTATTTCAGAGCAAAAACAATACTAGTTTTCTTTTATTTAAGGGCAATGTAAAATCTATTTAACAGTAATATTCACTGCCAATAATATCCCTGCAACTTTTAGTCAGATGGTTGAGAAGTAATTGTGTTGATATTGATAAGGCCTCCATGGAAAAAGCTCAAGCACTTTTGCTTGTCAAACCCTTATAGATTACTGATTTTGAACTCTATGGCATAGGGAGCTACTTTAAGATTGAAGAGCTGAATCTTAGTTTTGATTCCTCATATAACATTGCACCTACAGTTCCATCATATTTATATTGCTACACTTGTTTCATCTATGGTCCCCAAAGTTCTCTCCCACTTTTTAAAACTCAATCACGCAGTACAATGTTCTTTGTGTTATGAACAAATATGAATGTATCTTCTGATCTCCACTTTTTTCTCTTGACTGATTACTTTAGTTTTTTTTAGCCCATGTGTATTCTACACATAGGGGCCCATTCATTAAGTTTGAGTGAAGGAATAGAAGAAAAAAAACTTTGAATTTCAAAGGTTTTTTTTGGCTACTTCGACCATCGAATGGGCTACTTCAACTACGACTTCGACTTCGAATCAAACTATTCGACCATTCGATAGTCAAAGTACTGTCTCTTTAAGAAAAAACTTCGACCCCCTAGTTCGCTACCTAAAAGCTACCAAACTCAATATTAGCCTATGGGGATGGTCCCCATAGGCTTGGCTAACTTTTTTTGGTCGAAGGATAATCTTTGGATCGTTGGAATTTAATCGTTCGATCGAACGATTATTCCTTCGATCGTTCGATCAAAATATTTGCACAAAATCCTTCGACTTCGATATTCGAAGTAGAAGGATTTTCATTCCCCAGTCGAATATCAAGGGTTAATTAACCCTCAATATTCGACCCTTGATGCATTTGCCCCATAATATCATTTAAATAGAATGGGGGAAAATTAAATCTGTGATTTCAACCTAATGATTCAACACTGTTCCACAGCTCAATAGGCCTGGGTTCAATTTCTGTAAATGTCATATTTTTGTCAACTCTTTGTGCATTTCAGCAGTTGATTTGCTTTTCATGTCTCTGAGGCATAAACTAAACTGGTAAGCTCTAGTCAAAAGAAATATAACGGGATAGAAATATATGCATATGGTTTGAACTTTCTGGTGATTTGACATTGAGCCACAATATTTCCTACTCATTTTACTGGCCATACTTTCATTTGCCTTTGAGGCACATTCACTTATTAAGGGGGTATGCTGCTTAGCAAAACTAAGCAACTTACCTCTTGGAATTCCTTTAACTACCATCTGACCTGAAGTTGTTGGTGAATTGGAAGATTCACCAATAAAGAACCCTTGCCTCTTGCCCCAATAGTGATGAGCATTTTCTCCCCAGACACGGATTCAATGCAAAATTCTATGGTTGATGATCGCCTAATTTTTGTGCCAAACAAATGCTCATTGTTTCCAATGCATTTTTGGCATGACAAACATGTCCATTTTTTTCCAATGCATTTGTGCAAGAAAAAAAAACATGTATGTGTTATTTGTATGAAAAGAAAACAGCCCAAAAAAATGAAAAAGGTGCCCACTGACTCCAATACATTTTTTTGGGTGGTAAAAAACAGCCATTTATTTTAATGCATTTGCTTGGGGGAAAAACAGCAAAATGTCCATTGACTCCAATACATTTGAGAGAAAAAAAACACTGACTCCAATGCATTTTGGTGTGAGATAAAAGCTTTGATTGATTTCAATGCATTTGCGATGAAAAAAATTGACAAAAAGGCTATTGACTCCAATGCATTTTGAGTGGAATAAAAATATTTGAAAAATCTATGGATTTTAATGTATTTTGTGAAGACTCACTCATCACTATCCTCCATTGCCCATGCATGAAAAATATGTCAAATAAGACTATATAGGCCTGTATAAGACTTGGGCTTAGACTTTTCCCTATCTCCATCAATCTAGTCTGTTGGTAATTGACTTTATACACAGTATATAGTTATTTATTTATATATTTATTTATAAACCAAATACAATAGTATATACATAATCTGTGCCTTAAACTGAAACGTATGCTCTTTTAAATGTGTTACATCCACTGATTTTTGTTGCTATAAACTTGTTCCTTCACAAATTTCAAATAAACAGAATCAGACACTAACCACAGCAAAGAAACAGTTATTAGAAGAGGAGATAAGAAGGACAATAAGCTTATTAAATGTAGAATGGAATTTTTATTGCTGGCATTATCAGTGCTGACACACAATTTACACAAAGTACTTATTTCTGCTGAGATACTGGAAGGCCATTCTTTTCACATATGGCAAGAATGATGGAGCACATAGTAAAAATATGGCAAAGTGTACATGAGCAATTTATTATTCCTTTTTGCAGTTATTTCGGGAGTTATTTAATAATTATAAGGTGCCAATATGAGAACAAAGTGTTCATGAAGAATAATACACACCTGTGTGATTTTCTGTAAAGCCTTTGTTACTGTTCCAAGTTGAGATACAATAATGTATAAAAATGAACAAAGAAGTTGCAGTTTATTTGGCCAAAGTGTTTATTTTGGAAATGAAAGAATTCTAAATCCGCTGACATTCCTCCAGTAATTATTTCTAGTATACATTTTATGATTCCTCTATGAATCTTTTTGGAATAAGTTGTTCCTGCTTGTAGGCCATTGCTATAGCAATATGGATCTATAGCTCTGCAAGGAGTCAAAAAGTCACCATGCAATCACCTTGGTATTATTGCCCAAGGCTTTCTGGAATCTTTATTGGCTTGTTGTCTTGCACATGTGTATTCTTATTAAACGTATTCTATAAGTATTTCCCAGTGTGTAAACCTTTCTTTTAAATGCCCCTTCATGTTTGGAAATATATAAAAGTGGATGTAGAATTGTTTTGCTTTATTTATCTCTCCAGCTTTAGGAAAGTTAGTCTTGAGACTGCAATAACCTTACTTGTCGTAGCCAAAAGCTTTCCTTTTGTATCATGACCTCAATTACACAACTTGAACAGAAGTCGTAGCTTAATAGCACTAGGAACACTGATTGGAATATAGTGAATAGAATCAGCAAAGAAACCCCCTTATATTTAACCTGTAGCCTATACTGCTTGATTGCAAATGTCTAGGACACCATTGGTATTCCAGTATGCTGAAAGTATTGTGAACTGTTAAAACTTTAGGCAAAGCTAAATGTGTCACTACAATTAATACTGCAAATTCAAATTTTATTTTAGCTTTAATTAATATTTATTGCTGTGATATTCAGCTTGTTAGTTATTTGTCTTGCTTTATGCATTTTTATTGATCCCTGAACTTTGCTTCATTGACTTTTAACCTTCATCTTGGTTAACAAACTGACAATACATCTTTTCAATAAATATTCCATTAGGCTTTTTCATTCTTCCCTTGCCTCTAGAACCTGAAAAATAAAACTCTTTTTCGCTTCACAATGTTATGAAGCTTAGCCATAATGCAATTTATAAGAAAGATTGTTTTAAGAAGATTTGTCATAAATAAAACACAAAACAAATTATATGCACATAAACATAGTAAACTAATATATTTATTTGTGCAAATCGGAAGCGTCAATTCAATGACAATCTGAGGCCCACGAATTAATTAGATTACAAAATTGGAAACTGGAGATTCTGCCAAACAGATGTACGCAAATAAGTGGATGACTGAATAGCACATTATGAGTTTGTGTAGGGACTGCTTTGCAAGAGACACAAATGTCTCTTTCAGTTCTAAAGGGATAATTTAAGAAACAACAAATATGTGCTTGAACACAAGCACTGATTAACCAATTTGTAAAATGTTCTATATTGTTTTAAAATGTAATTTTGGTAGCAAAATTAATGTCATCAGTAATAGTTAACTAAGATCAAATTCCAGCTTTATAATATCAAAGTCTTTTAGAAAGCTAAATTGATTAAATACGTTTTGTACAGGTATTGTACCTGTTTTCCCATACTTGGGACCTGAGGTTTTCCTGATAACAGATCTTTCCGTAATTTGGATCTTCATGCCTTAAGTCTACTAGAAAATCATGAAAACATTAAGGGGCCGATTCATCAATAGTCGAATATCGAGGGTTAATTAACCCTCGATATTCGACTGGGAACTAAAATCGTTCAACTTCGAATATCGAAGTCGAACGATTTTGCGCAAATCCTGCGATCGATCGATCGAAGGATTTTTCGTTCGATCGAACGATTAAATCCTTCGAATCGAACGATTCGAAGGATTTGAATCCAACGATCGAAGGAAAATCCTTCGATCAAAAAATCACAGGCAAGCCTATGGGGACCTTCCCCATAGGCTAACATTGACTTCGGTAGGTTTTATCTACCGAAGTAGGTGGTCGAAGTATTTTTTAAAGAGACAGTACTTCGATTATCGAATGGTCGAATAGTCGAACGATTTTTACTTCGAATCATTCGAATCGTTCGAATTCGAACGAATTTAACCAATTCGATGGTCGAAGTACCCAAAAAATACTTCGAAATTCGAAGTTTTTTACATTCGAATTCTTCACTCGAATTTTGTAAATCTGCCCCTAAATAAACCAAATAGGCTGGTTTTGCTTCCAATCAGGATTAATTATATCTTAGTACAAGGTGCTGTTTTATTATTATATATTATATATTACATGAATGTACTGTAATATTCAATTTATGCTATTCAAAGCGATTAAAAAAATGCCTTTTATGATGTGAGTTAGAACAAAGGAGATTGCTATAATAATTCATTAGACACTAACACTAAGGGGGGAATTTAATAAAATTTGCAAAGAGAACAAATTTGTAAAAGAAAATGTGCATGTCGCAATGTTATATTCTTCATTAGACTTTTATTGCATTGCACATCTTACTTGTGCATTGCGAACCTTAACATCTGCTTGAAGGTGACACAAATTTTTGGAACAAACTTTTTTTTATTAAGTTAAGTTTTATTACATACAATGCACACTATCTTAAACAATAACATTTGCAAGTGCTATTCTACTGTCGTGTGAGGAACAAATGTTTGCAAACATTTATTCATATTGTCAACGAATTGCAAACAATTTTTGCATTAGGAATCAATATTACATTCCCTTATAAAAGCTTTATGAAATCTATAAAATGTATGTGATGAATAATAATGTGAGTATCCTTGCTATAGTATTTATGTAACTTTATATTTATATATATATATATATATATATATATATATATATATATATATATATATATATATATATATATATATATATATAAATTTCGTAGCAGACAGCACCTCATGTCAGGTAAGCCATTTTGTGGCTGCCCCTGTGCACGGAAAAAATTAGCGTATATTCCAATCAAGAAAAATCCAGCACCAAGGGACTTTAAGTATGAAGAAAAGTTATATTTAAAACATATGTATCACCGACGTTTCGGTCCCTGTTGGGACCTTTTTCAAGGTATATATACACACACACACACACACAGAAGATAAGTACCATATGGTTAGAGTGACAGTAGGAAGGAGGTCCCTGCCCCATAGAGCTTACAGTCTAAGTGGGTGGATAATATATAGGCATAAATTGGAATTCCAGAGGTAAGAAGCAGCAAAATGAAAAGGTTTAAGACAATGGACGTTGGATGTGGATGGAGTGAAAGGATGGTGGTTTTGAAAGGAGCAGGAGACCTGCAGAAAAATACAGTGATACAGGTGAAGAAATGTTGTGAAGAGCACAGGAGTGAGCTTTGAATATTTTATTTGCTATCCTTAACAGGCAGTCATGCTACAGATTTTACCTGGAGTTGAACATATTCCCTCTTAGGAGAAAGCAGGAGGATCCTAGTAGCAGATTGAATGCAATGGAGAGAGGTGGGAGTCAAGGAGACCAGTTAGTATAAGATTGTAGTAGTCTAAACAGTATAGGATAAGGGCATAGATTTGATTAGTGTTTTAGCTATGACTTGTACAAGAAAGGGACAAATCTTGATTATATTGCAAAGGAAAAAAGTGTCAATGGCCTTTGCAGTAATATCAATATGATTAGAGAAGGAGAGAAATATGGCCTGTAGACAGCATGCTAAATTAACAGGTTTAATGATCATGCCATCAATGGTAATTGTGAAAGGAAGAGAAGGGCTAGGTTTTGGTGGAAAGGCATAAGCTCAGTTAACTATGGTTGACTTTGAAGTGGTGTTGGTTCAGTCAGGAGGAGATAGCTAGTAGGCAATTCACAATCTGGGTCTGTATTCAGTGGTTAGTGAAGGGGTGTCTAAATATGTATGGATGTCTGTCAGGGAGCCGGGAGCTCCCTCCAGGGAGGTAGTCTGGATCAAGGAGGAAGCTCTCTAGTGGGAGCAAGGTCACGGTATCCGAAGGTTTAAGCAGAATCAGTAGTAGTGGTCACAGGCAGAAGTTAGATGCAAAAGTCCAAAGTCCAGGCAGAGTTCAATAACACAGGCAGGTAATAGGAATCACGGACAGGGAGCAGGAATCAGGGCTGGGAGCAGGAATCAGGGCTGGGAGCAGGAATCAGGGCTGGGAGCAGGAATCAGGGCTGGGAGCAGGAATCAAGGCTGGAGCACGAACCAAGGCTGGAAAACAGGCAGTACAGGAACCCAGGATCAGTAGCCGTCATAATGTTTTGGGCGCCCTTTTATGACGAGATCCCGGCACCAGTGATGACATCATCATGCAGCGACGCTGCAGCCATGTGTTCAGCATGGGCGCCACCATCTTGGATCTTCACTGTGACCGCCGGGAATGTAAACAGCGCCGTCAGGTACTTCTGGCAGTCCTGACAATGTCATCAGCATACAGGTGATATTTAAGGCCAAATGAAGAGATAGTTTACAAGGAAAACAGCAGAGGGCTGAGTACAGAACCCCAAAGCACCACCCATTAACCTGAACTAGGGAAGAGGATTTGTTAGCAAAAGTAACAGAGAAGAAGCAGTTAGAAAGGTAGGAAGAGACCCAGGATACAGCTTGATCAAGATTACCAAGTGAATGGAGAACCTGCATTAGAACAGAATGGTCAACAATATCAAAAGCAGTAGATAAGTCCAGAAGAATAGATAATAGAATAATGTCCTTTGACCTTGGCAGGCAGATTGTTCGTTTGTAAATCTACATAAGGCAGTCTAGGTGGAGTGTGCAGGTTAAAAAGCTAGACTACATATGGTTGAGGGTTTAGAGGCTAGAGGTAAGAGAGAGAGACAGGGTGGTAGTTAGACAAACAGGATGGGTCCAGGCAGGGACACAGGCCTGTTTGAATAACGAAGGGAAAGTACCAGAGTTTGACAAGAAATTGACTGCACGAGTAGGTACTGGAGTAAGGACAGGGACACACTGTTTTAGTAATGGTGAGGGTATGGGATCAAGTGAGCAATTGTAGGTAGAGAGGATGGAGGAAGCTTTGAGACGTCACACTTAGGTTATAAGATCCAAAAAGTTGAATGGGAAAGAAGAGATTTAGGAAGGTTAAGAATATTGGTGTCTGAAGGGAGGAAAAAAATTTTTTTTGTATGGAATCTACTTTGCTTTTAAAGAAGTCAGCAAAGTCCTGGGGGTTATGTTCAGATGTCAGCGATTCATTAGTAAAGGGATGAACTAGTAAATTGAATATAGAAAACAAGCATTGTGAGTTGGGTTTATTATTATTATTATTTTCTTATCCACAGAACTGACCTGCCCATATATATATATATATATATATATATATATATATATATATATAATATATATAATATATACAATGTTACAATGAGTTAGCAATCACAAGATAGTGGGGGGGGTCTTTTTTCATATAAAAAAGAACCCCTTCAGACCGAAGAACTGAAGTTTAATTTGAAGCAATGTAGGTGATTCTTCAGGGTAAGAGCAGTGAAGTTGTGAAATGCCCTGCTGCTGAGTGATGTGGTGGCATATTTTATTGATATAGAGCTGTCAACCTGCCCAAATATTTCGGGAGCTACCAAAATGTGTGGTCTGTCCCCCATCAATGCACTCCAACACATTCCCCCTATTTCTGATGACAAAACATTCAATCAGATTGCTGAAGCATCTACAACTTTTTGTATCTTCTTTGTCTATACTGTACATACGTTTGCATCCTCTTAATATATAAAAATGTGAATAAATGATATAGCAATAATGTGCTCCTTATTTTAAATTATAAATATATGGGAATTAAACAAATTCCAAGACCATATAAAAACACAAGACTCTAGTCCAAATGCCTTTATACATGTCATGAAAGAGATCTCCTGATAAAGTTTATATAACTTAAGTCATATAACTTAAGTAATATTGCTTAGCACCAAAGGCATTGCTAATATATTTTAAAGGTGATTTATGGCTTTTGTGTATTATAAAAATAAATGCATGAATAAATGTTTCCAACATCTCTCTTTAAGGTGAAATAATCCAGAACATAATCATCCAAGGGGACTTGAAGAACTTTGGTGCAGATATTTTGCATATAGGCACATCACCTCCTACTAGTACAGTAACATTTATGTAAAATTCCCCTTTACATCAGGTTTGCTCAATAACAAGAGCTTTTTACCTTGGATTCCATGATGACACATGAGTTAATAAGATTCTCTATACTGAGCTTCTCAGTGGAATCATTCCCCAGATAATTTCCCAATTCCTCAAATGCATTAATAAGATTAATGATAGGATGGTGGAATATGTGAACCCCTGATATTCTTTGGAGAGCTGCAATACAATCAGCCACAGCCTGTTCTGTTTAATATTCAAGGATTAGCTGTTACCTTTGACACTGTGTGAGTGAATTATGGGAATATGCTAGCAAGGTATTTCTAATAATGGATTTCTGTAAGGTTCACTTAACAGAGCTGCAATATCCTGCTGTAACGCCTCCAGTCATTCAAAGAAATAACATAAATGTGAAAAACTGCAAATTCTGCAGAGTCAGCTATCAGAGAGGGTAGGGTCATTTCTTTTACTCTATCTGTAAATGCCATGGTACTTCTTCAGAAGATAGTGAAATCTCACACTGGAAATTGACTGCCAATACTGAACTGAAACCATTAAATAAATAAAATGAAGTCTGCAATAGTATAACAATCTAGGATTGGTGGAAAGGGGCTATAAAAGATCAAAGTTTGTGTGTTTAGATTGGGCACATAGGATTATTATGGTTTAATTCCCTATGCATGTCATACTTGGTTTTCTTCATGTTATTTAAGATATGTATTGTCTTTAAGTGTTTTTAAAAAAGACACTGTATCAAAGGCTGGTTGACCACCACGGCAGGGAGCGCACAATTACTCATCACTATAATTTGATTTATGAGATGCATTAGTACTACAGGTATGGGACCTGCTATCCAAAATGCTCAAGTAAAGGGGTCTTTCTGTAATTTGTATCTCCATACTTTAAATCTACAAAAAAAAATAGTATAAACATTGAATAAACCCAAAATAATTGTTTTGCTTCCAATAAGGATTAATTATATTTTAGTGTGGATCAAATACAAGGTACTGTTTTATTATAGAGAAACAGGAAATCATTTTTAAAACTTGGATTATTTGATTAAAATGGAGTCTATGGGAGATGGCCTTCCTGTAATTTGGAGCTTTCTGGATAATGGGTTTCCGGATAACAGATCCTACTGTTATCATAAACCATTCATAAATGTTGTTTTTTGCTAACACCATGTTGCTAAACTCAAGCTCTTGATATTTGTTCCAAGGTTACCATTTCTTGGGTAGCCCCTTGGACCTGATGTCCATATTCTTTTTTTCTTGCTTTTATTTAATATATCGTTTTTAAAGTTATATAGTTTTGGATACATGGACATTGCATATGTTAAACATCCTACAGACTCTGTCACAATCTAATGTTGATGTCTGGAACAATGTTAAAGCTCAAATAAATAGCATATTACCAAAAAAATGGACACTATGGGGCCCATTTACTTTGCTCGAGTGAAGGAATAGAATAAAAAAAACGTTGAATTTTGAATGTTTTTTTTTGGCTACTTCGACCATCAAATTGGCTACTTCGACCTTCGACTACGACTTCAACTTCGAATCGAACGATTCGAATTAAAAATCGTTTGAATATTTGACCATTCGATAATCGAAGTACTGTCTCTTTAAAAAAACACTTCGACCCCCCTACTTCGCCACATAAAACCTACCGAACCTCAATGTTATGACCTTCCCCATAGGCTTCCTAGCAATTGTTCAAAGAAAAATCGTTCGATCGATGGATCAAAATCCTTCAAATCGAACGATTTTTCGTTAGATTGAACTGTTTGCGGTAAATCCTTCGACTTCGTTTCTCCTGACCAAAGTATTGTGTAACACGTTTATGGACTATCCATAAACATTTGTACAAACAATATGTAAATTATATTTACAAGTGATGATATTGGAAAAAATGTGAATTCATCAAGATTTGTTTTTAAATTCAAAGAAAAAAGAAAAAGAGAAAGTATATATTGTTACTTTGCAAAATATTGTTTTTGTGGCTCTTCTATTATTTTTGCAGCAAAGTGTAATCCTCCCTGAAGCCATTTCCCACCATGACTTCATCTGTTTGCAGGTAACATTTTGGGGCACATTTACAAAGCTCGAGTGAAGGATTCGAATAAAAAAAACTTCGAATTTCGAAGTGTTTTTTTGGCTACTTCGACCATCGAATGGGCTAGTTCGACCTTCAACTACGACTTCGAATCGAACGATTCGAACTAAAAATCGTTCGACTATTCGATCGTTCGATAATCGAAGTACTGTCTCTTTAAGAAAAACTTCGACCCCCTAGTTCGGCAGCTAAAAGCTACCGAACTCAATGTTAGCCTATGGGGAAGGTCCCCATAGGCTTGCCTATGTTTTTTGGATCGAAGGATATTCGTTCGATCGATGAATTAAAATCCTTCGAATCGTTCGATTCGAAGGATTTAATCGTTCGATCGAAGTATTAGCGCTAAATCGTTCGACTTCGATATTCGAAGTCGAACGATTTTAGTTCCTGGTCGAATATCGAGGGTTAATTAACCCTCGATATTCGACCCTTAGTAAATCTGCCCCTTTATGTCAGAAACTATGATTCATGAGACAAAACTGCAACAATTCATAATACAAAAATACTTCAGCAAAAAAACCTGTTGAAAACATGTAGAAGTCCATTGCAGATGTCCCTTTTACAACTGGAAAATCTTTCTTTGATTCATGGTTTTAAAGGTTTTCGGGTGTTTGACAACTTTAGTGTGACAATAGTGTGAGGAGTGCACAAGTTTTAAGGTTTGAATAATAACAATTATAGTGATGTTGAATATTGAGACTGGGGCCATAAAGTCAGTATTGTATATAAAATTAAAATTTTAGTTCTCCTTTAAAAAATGGCATCTCTATTTTACACATTTAATCAGTTAACTACTGCTTTTTCATCAGATTTTTTCGTCTGTCACAGGGTCATATTTCAAATAACACGACCTAGTAATATTTTATATCCAATGAAAATATGAGTTTTATTTTTATATTAATATTCATTTTCTGTGGATCTGTGGCGGCATAACAATATATTACATTTACAGATGAAAAATTCCATCTTGAATATTTTTTGGTAGGCTTTAGTTCTGCTTTAAGTAGTCATGTCACTGTGCAATAATATCTCTTCAGTATTTTGTGCTGAGACAGGATCTTGAACATACGTGAAAGTTTTAAATTTTACTCCATTAATTTGGCTGACTTGCTAGCAGCACATAATATTCGTTTGGAGTATAATTACTATTCACTGTGATTTGCATGGAAATAATCTGTTAATATTATTCCAATCATGTCTCTTAGATTATTTGAATTCTCAATGGTATAGTAAACCTAGGCATATCTTATATTCAAGTGAAAACCCTGATTTTGATTTTTTTTCTCCATTGCAGAGAATGATTTAAGTTAGATCTTGTTGCAAGTCTATAGCCACAGTATAATTATATCAAGTAATGGCTTTGTTGCTACGTTGAATCCACAAATTATATCAAAGAAGTTTGCTATTTTACATGATGCTGAAAGTCTAGACTGGCATCTTGAACATGTAAATTTTGGGGGGATTAGTCAATGGTGGGCAGGCAGCATAAGACAAAGGAGCAGAAAGACATGGACACAGGCTTATTCAAGGACTTCTAAACAAGCACAGTCAATTATGCACAATTATGCAGTAACAGATATTGTTTTCCCTGGTACAATTATGGTTGATCTGCAAAATCAGTGGAGTATGCACCATATGCATTGTTTTAAAATATAACTTTGTGATAGTTCTTGCTGGCCAAACATAACTGGCCAAACAATACCTGGGAAAAATATACCCTTGTACAGTTACAGTTGAGAGAAACCCTCAAGAAGAGATGGTACAGCTAGGAGATTATGAAGATATCAAATGATTGGATGAAAGTACTCAATAGGAGCAAGGCAAAAAGTAGGTAAAGAAAGGCATGGTAATGTTTATTACTCATTTTGAAACAATGGCATTAAAAAAACAACTGCCCCCGGATTTAAGAGGGGTAGCTGGAGTAACCAGTGTTATCATGGGGAATGCTTGTTGTTGGCATGCAAATTCTTAAAAAGTGGCAATTCTGCTAAGTTTTTGCACACCTAAATAGTATATAAATCAATCTTTATGATTGTTTTTAAAGAGTGAATATATATATAGGAGCAGAAAGTTAGGGACACAGGCTTCTTCAAGGAAAACAAGGGTTTATTTTCCCACTTTTAAACAAGCACAGAAACAGGGGTGAACATTGTTACCAAACAAACAAAACATAAAAATAAAACCTTGCCCACTGGGCACTAACTTCACACTTTGAAGCAGTCCCTGACTAGACTGGGCCCCTTGTGGACAACCAGCACAATAAAACCGTATTGTTTGGCTCACTCCTGTTCTCACAGGACTCTTTCTTGTTAAAGAGTTCAGCTTTCTGGTCAGACTCACCAGCTTTTGACACACTCACGGTCCTGGTCACTTTCTACTTCAGGCAATCACAGGTAGCACTCCCAGCTCCTTTTAGATGCATATTTATAAAATTGGGAACTCTAACAATGGTCCATGGGCCTGGCTCAGTATTCATATTCCTACATGGTTATTACCTGGGACCAGAAGGCACCCACATGCCGGCCACCCACTGTGCAGCTGTATGCAGTTCTGTATATTTTTTCTATATGCTCCCTAACACTTGCCACAACTTCCCTTCATATACTTTATTGGCCAATCATATCAAATACAATATTTTTTATATTTTTTAATTATATCTACAATGTAGAAAGAGTACAGAAACTGTAAGGGAAAAACATCTTCATGAGCTTACTGTATATTGCAGTACATTGTGGAAATGTTCACAATTTATCCATAACACTTTCAGACTGTTAAAAGCGCCACATGTTGTTTTCAGTAATTATTGTTTCATTCTTTTTCTTGGTCATTTAAAGATCCCTCTTCTTATTTTCTAAGCATTGTCATTGTTTTTTTTCCCAAATGTTTTTTGTATGTGAAGTATAATTCCATATTAATAAAAAAACATTTAAAAATATTGCTATTTTGCAGTGAAATACCTTATGTAGCAAAGGTAGTAACAGCTCAGAAAAGAATCTGCAATCACTAAAGGATTTATGTAAAAAAGAAAAATACAAGCTCCAAGTGCTTAACACAAAAAGCTTTTTGCCACTAACAAACATTACTTATACGATTTACAATAAAAACACTTTGAACATCATCTCCATAGGTTCATGCTAAAGGGTGCTTTGTCAGTAGGAATAAAAGCTGCAAACAGATAATTATCAATACCCTTAAAAACCAAATCTATCAATAAATAAAAACAATACATATTATAAAACAAAAACATATTATAAAACAAAAAACATTAATTACATATGGTAAAAATACATGTCTATCAATAGCACTGTTGTAAAACGATAGCTAATTTTCTAAAACCATTGGGAAATTTGGATCCAAACATATTTCCTTTGTACGCTACGATTATCACTATCTCTTGCAATATCACGTTAACAACTATTTCCAAGATTTCAGACTGTATAAAACTTGGATCAAATGAATGAGTCTTCAAGAAATAATGTTGCAAATGGGTCAATATTTTGTCATAAATGGAAAGTTTCAAAATCTTACATATAGGGACCGTTTGTTTTTCCTATTTCTTGAAAGCTAAATTAGTTAAATTTCAAAAGTGATCATAAAAGTGATCATAAAAACGCAAATTAAAAAATAGATCCCATTGACTTCTACATGAACTTGCCAGATTTTAGATGCTGCATTTTTTTTCACGTTTCATAATGTTTTGCACTTAATCTAAAGAAAATAAATTTTTGAAATTAAAAATCAGCACTCATATTCCTACTTGGTTATCACTACCAGAAAACCTGGGACTGGAATTGACCCACATGGCAGCTGCCATCCCCATTGCGCAGTTATCCGCATCTACACAGTTGGATTATTTAAATTTTATATTTTATATTAAGAATAAAATGTTACTTTTTAATAAATCTGCCTCCAAGTATACTGGAACTCCATGAGTGACTTGTTTAGCTTCAGAATGAGTTGCCACAGGGAATTGACACAATGTGCAAATTTGCCCATGGGCAGTAACCCATGGCAACCAATCAGATTGCTGCATTCATTGTTGTACTTGCAGGTGGCTTTAAAAAGATAATCACTGATTGGTTGCAATAGGTAACTGCCCATGGGCAAATTTGCCCAGTGTTGATAAATGAGCCTCAATGTCTTCAAATCCACAGCATAGACTGAACAATTAGGGGCAGATTTACTAAGCTCGAGTGAATAATTTCGAATGGAAAAATATTCGAATTTTTTTTTTTTGTATTTTTTTGGGTACTTCGACCATCGAATTGGTCAAATTCGATCAAATTCGATCTAATCGAATGATTGGAACGAGGTGCAATGTTAGCCTATGGGGACCTTCCCCAGCACTTTTCTAAGTTTTTTTTGGTCAAATAAAAATCCTTTGGTCGATTGCTTAAAATCGTTCGAATCGTTCGATTCTAACGATTTTATCATTTGATCAAACGATTTTTATTCAAATGTTCAATCAAAGCTGTGCGATAAAATCCTTCGAATACTTCAACGGTCGAATTTGAGGGTTTTTAACCCTCGAAATACGACCCTTGATAAATCTGCCCGTTAGTCTCAAGGCCAACAGAGATAATCATTTTTTTGGGCTGTCACAAAAAATGTCAAGTTCTCTTCAGCCATCTGTTGATGTTGGTGTTTACCTATGACCATATTCCTTGAAAGGGGCAGGATACTTAGGGGCATATTTATCAAGGGTCGAATTTAGAATTTAAAAAACTTCGAAATTCGAATTCAAAAAGACCAACCGAAATTGAGTTGAAGGTTTTTTGGGTTGAATAGGTCAGTTTTCGATCTAATAGGTCCGTATTTGGCTGAATTTGAATCGTTTGAATCAAAGGTATTTGATCTAATTCGATTCAAAGTCCACCAATTGACTCCAAATAGGTTCCCTTGCCTACAACATTATACATAACTATGGGAGGTCTCTAGTGTCTCATTCCAGTGATATAAAATGTTTGTGGATATTGAAAAGAAAAATATGATAAAGAAGTGTTTTTAATATTTATAGTAGAACAAAGAATACTGAACACTTGCAAGTAGAAGTAGGACATGTATCAAAACACTTACCAAATGTTCACATGTTAAATGCAGGCAGATTGCTTGTTTAAGTGGTCCCATCTATGTGACTTTATTGAAATCCATTAAACATTGCAGGTACACAGGTGTACAGAGCAATACTTATTCATTATTTATTTGCTGTGGCTATGTCTGAATTATTTTCCTTTAATGTTTTATTACTGGCCACTTACTCAGAAAAGTCAGACCATAGTCCCTTGATTACTGCTCCATCTTTCCTACTAAAGTGTTTATGAGACTATAGGAGGGCTGTGTGGTTATTTGACATGTTTCCTTCCTTTTTGAGTTCAGCCACATCTTTTTTCAAATGCTTGTCTTTAGACTCTGCCTTACTTTTTTTTAAATAAACAGATTTCTGGATGGCTGATTCCGCCAAATTCACTTGCTCTGAGTATTTCATATAGCAATATGACCTTAATTAAATCTGTGCTTGGGAGATTTTCATAAACTGGTGTTAACAGCTGCAGTATTTGGCATTATATGTAAACTCAAATGTTTCCAATATATAAAGATCTATTAGATTGAACTAGATTGAACATTTCTTGTTTAACAGAAGAAATACAAAACTGAACTATAATGTTGTTTACTGTACCATGTGTTCCAATGAAAGTAAGCCATTTTGGTAGCATTATATAGAAGAACTACCACAAGATTTGTATTGTGTCGCACCATCCATATACTGTACCATAATTGTAGTGTAATAAAAAGGAGAGGAGAAATGGTGAAATAATTCAAGGTAAAGGAAGTGACTCTCGGAAAAATTAATTGTGCATCATTTTCAATAAGTTAATTTTTATCAAGACTGGTGAATCATTTGTGTAATTATTTTTATGATGAATTCCTTGAACAATGAATAAATATTAATATAAAGTGCATTCAATTCATAACGTGCCCTGTGTCATTAATTATGATAATTCATTTTTGAGCAGACTTCATGGGACACATTTACTAAGCTCGAGTGAAAGATACGAATGAAAAAAACGTTGAATTTCGAAGTATTTTTTTGGGTACTTCGACCATCGAATAGGCTACTATGACCTTCGATTTTGACTTTGATTCGAACAGTTCGAACTAAAAATCGTTCGACTATTTGACCATACCATAGTCAAAGTACTGTCTCTTTAAAAAATACTTGACTACATACTTCAGTAGTTTAAACCTACTGAGGTTCAATGTTAGCCTTTGGGGACCTTACCTAGCAATTTTCTACGTTTTTTTTGATCGAATAAAAATTGTTCGATCGATCGATTAAAATCCTTCCATCGAACAATTTTTATTCGATCGATCAAAGTATTTGCGCTAAAATCCTTCAAATTCGATCGATCAAATTCGATCCATCAAAGTTTTCATTCACAACTCTCTTACAAGTGGCGAAGCAAGAAATATTTTCAGAGAGCTCTGCGACTGACGCGCGTTTCGCCTGTGAAGGCCTATCAACCCGCAATACCAGATCCATATATCTTAATACTTTTTAAGTGTTTTTAACCCCATTAATTGTTCTATTGTTTTTAATGGACCAATTAAATGTTGTTTTAATATCAGCTCAACACATGAAATCTGCTCAAAAATTAATTATCATAATTAATGACACAGGGCACGTTATCAATTGAATGCACTTTATATTTATATTTATTTATTGTTCATCATAAAAAATAATTACACAAATGATTCACAAGTTTTGACAAAAATTAATTTATTGAAAACGATGCATTGTCAGCGGGGGCCTGCGGCACCCACAGGGGGGTGTAGTAAGGATCAAGGAGGAAGTCCCTTTCCAGTGAGTCCAGGCAAAGTACAATTCAAGGGAAATCCAATAGAGAGGTCTAGTCCAGGCAAGGGTTCAAGATGGCAGGCAGCAAGGTTCAAGGTCAGGAAACAGGCAGATGATCAATAACAGGTATAACAGTAGGGATGTCGCGGACTGTTCGCCTGCGAACTAATTCGCGCGAACATCGACTGTTCGCGTCCGCCGAATGTTCGCGAACGTCGCGCGACGTTCGCCAATTTGGGTTCGCCTTAGCTGGCGCTTATTTTTGACCTCTCACCCCAGACCAGCAGATACATGGCAGCCAATCAGGAAGCTCTCCCTCCTGGACCACCCCTACACCCCCTGGACCACTCTCCTTCCTGCAGCGTTTTTTCATTCTGCCTGTGTGTGCTTGGAAGAGCTAGTGTAGGGAGAGAGCTGGTTAGTGATTTGAGGAACAGTTGATAGTAACTTTGCTGGCAAGTAATCTACTTGATAACTGCTCTGTATTGTAGGGACAGAACTCTGCAGGGATTTGAGGGACATTTTAGGTTAGGTAGCTTTGCTGGCTAGTAATCTACCTTCTACTGCAGTGCTCTGTATGTAGCTGCTGTGGGCAGCTGTCCTGCTGCTGATCTCTCATCTGCTGACTGCTGCCTGTAACCCAATAGTCCTTGTAAGGACTGCTTTTATTTTCTTTTTTGTTTTTTTACTTTGCTACTATAAGAGCCCAGTGCTATTAGTCTAGCTGTGTTGGGGGGTGGGACTGGTGTGCTGCTCCTCCTAGTAGTTCACCACTACCAGCACCAACCAGAGTCAAAATTGTTACAAAGTATCTTATTTGCACCTGTTAGCTGTTCTGAGCTCTTTGCCAAAAGCTAATTAAGTTAGCTGTTCAGTTCAGAGAAAAGAGGGACTTTCCAGTACAAAAGAGGGACAGGGGGTTGAGTGGTCAAAAGAGGGACAGTTGGGAGGTATGCAAGTGCCACCTAGCTGTGTGAGCTTTTTCACATTCTGTCTAAATAACAATAATAATTCTGTGTCCGTAAACATCACCTGAGTGATACAGCAGCAATAATATATTGTAATATATAATATCCGTATCCACTACTGTATACGTTGCCCTTGCAGGCATTGTTTGCCCAGTCTTTAACCAAGTGCCACCTCGCTGTGTGAGCTTTTTCACATTCCGTGTCCAGAAACATCACCTGAGTGACGTAGTGTGATTTCTGCCCTTTACAGCACAAAACGCAGCGCTGTGTCAACAATGTATTTTTCAGATACATTTTTGCCCTTGATCCCCCTCTGGCATGCCACTGTCCAGGTCGTTGCACCCTTTAAACAACTTTAAAATCATTTTTCTGGCCAGAAATGTCTTTTCTAGCTTTTAAAATTCGCCTTCCAATTGAAGTCTATGGGGTTCGCGACGTTCGCGAACCGTTCGCATTTTTGACGCAAGTTCGCGAATATGTTCGCGAACATTTTTTCCGCCGTTCGCTACATCCCTATATAACAGGCAAGTAGGGAGACCCAGGAACACAATATAATATTGAGCTATACTCGGGCATCGAACCCAGGTCTCCGGCGTCCTTTTATGTTTGAATTTGGCGCCACAGCGCATGACGTCACCGCGCCGGCGCTCCGGCGCCGGCGTCCTTGCTCCCACGTGTAGTCCTGGGTGCCGCCATCTTGGATCCGCCGCCGCGCCGGTAGGTAGGGAGCGCCGAGCGCTCATCATGACAGTCACATCGATGCAATGAATTTTCACATGAACACATGAACTTTCCTTTACCTTGAATTATTTCACAATTTCTCCTCTCCTTTTTATTATACTACAATTATGGTAAATGGATGGTGAGACACAATATAACTCTTCTGGTAGTTCTTCTGTATAATTCCTTTTTTTGTCGTTCACAAATTTTCCTTTTGGGCAATGATGCTATGTTAGAAGGTGCAGAGTAAAAAAGATAGTAAAATCATTTTGGTCGCATGTAGACACAGTTTTTAAAGAAATATAAAATGCTCAAATCACATTTATTCTATGTAGGGGGGTCATTGTTCCAATTCCCCCATTAGTTGTGCATACAATATTTGGCCATATTGGTGTTTGTCTTAATGTACATAATATTAGATGCCTTACACAAGCAAACACGAGCCTTTCTATAACATTGAGAAATAACTGTCACAAATTAATGGAGTAAATCCCACTACAATCCTAGTAATAGAAACAGTAGCTCTAATTTATGCATTAGGCTGAAGGGAGAATACGGTCATAAATGGAGCAAGCAAACTGCTGCAAGGTAATCGATCCAGAATGTAGAAGTCCTTCATAGTGTGTCCTTACTAAAATAATGATAAAGCGAATTGGGTTAAGTCACAAGTTCAAGAGCCCTAATGCCAATGCACATTAATGCCAATGCAATGCTACGCTCACTCCCCTTAAAGGAACAGTAACAGTATAAAAAAATTTACTTTAAGACAATTTAATTTTTTGATGTTACTGGTCGTTTAATGACCATGCACAATTATTACTAAATACAATGCAATGACCATGCACAATTATTACTAAATACAATGCTTTAGCTGACTGCAAAGGACTTGTATTTATAATATTAGACATTTGCACAGCAAATCAATGGCCTGATCTAATAGTCCACCATACTTGATTAATAGTGCATGCTGACAGTTTTAAATATACCATTTTTTAAGAACTGGAAATAAGTCTTTAGACTGTCTGTTTATGTTGAACTGTGAGGTGGAAACTGTAAGACTGGTATTGGAGTCCTGAAGAATACCAAAAAGCATAACTTATTCTGTTCAGCTCTCCTATCTCATTGTGACATGCAACCCCAACAAAGGATTTATTTTAACTGAGACTAGCTGGATCAGAATGGTATATAAAAATAATCTCTTCCCACAAGATCCAACTGTACTTGTCAAACAATGGAAACTGACTCAATTCAATCATCATCAATCTCCATTCACCTTACTTTTAAGTGCAGTATGGAGCACTAATTAGCATATTAATGGAGATAAGCACCACATCATCAGAGTACAAGCCCTGTTTTTTATATAATGAGAACCAGTAACAATAGGTTCATAAACAAGAAGCAAAAAATATATTTGATAACACTTTATATAAAAAAGTTGTTTATTGGCAACATAAAATAGGTGGCAAAAACATTTTTACCTTACCTTTGCATTGTTTTGCTTAATGTATGATATATGGTATTTTGAGTGAATATATAGTTATAAATCTTTAGTTAAAGGGTTCATCTTGTCCAGAACTACAGAGCTGTTCAGCAGTGTCAGACCCACATTTAGCTGTGTCACTTCTGTTTCCAGCATCCATCTTGCTGACCAGTGAGCAGGTGCATACAAACTGGAAGCTAAACTGGGATCTTGGACTTCTGTACATGGTTTAGTCAAGACAAATGATGGGAATGTAAGGCCAAATATAGTGGTGTTGCTCTGAAGGTCTGGATGCACAATTGGACACAGTTAAGTTGTGCAGGTGAAAGTGATGTGGTTGGGAAAACAGGATGATCATGTATCTATACATTGGAAACAGGAGACATCTAATAAATAACTCATGAGTTTATGTGATAAAGCATACCATATTGGCCTTTTAAAGTGTCAGGGAATCTTTTTTGTGAAAGGCACAATCATAAGTACGAGGCATTTGTACAGGTGTGAGTCACCTGAAGGCAGACTGACAGGTTTCGGAAGTAAAAAAGAAAGAACAGAAAATCAGAAAAAAATTGGTAAAATGTATTTTAAAATGTTGTGCGAAAGACCAAAATCTAGAAACTATCTGTTTAAAAGACAAATTTACAGAAGTGGAGATAGAGGTTTTTGTATGTGGTGGAAAATCCGATAAATCTATCTTCACTTTTATTTTGTCTCAATATCACTTCTTTTGTGAATTCCCCCCAGGAGTCATAATGGCCAGTTCTTCCCTTTTACCAGATAAATATTCACAGGCATTCATTGGGAAGAAAACAACTGCCAATTTATTTTTAACTACTGGGATCTAACTTTACACAATATGCCAACTGCTGCCAAACAGGGGGTATCAGCCACAATAACTCGACACAAGATTCGGAAGACACAATGAGTTACACTGAAACTGTGGGCAAGTGGCAGTCCAGTGGTTAAACTCACCAGACTGTGGATTCACCAAATACATGAACATGAACGGACATGTTCAAAAACTGCCAAACTAAAGCTGTGACAAATTTTATTTCAGTCTTCACAATTAGGACTCCCTAGGTTCCTTAAGATTCACCAAAGTGTACTGCATAATGCAGAGGTTTACTAATACCAGCATTTAAGTACCTTCCCTTAGAGTGTGAAAGATGGTGAATGACTTAGTACTACCCTGGTTTTCTTAAGGTACATTTCATATACAGGTGATATGCACTGTAACGGGATTTGCACTGTAAATTTACAGTACTACTACAAAAAGCTTTTGACTAATTATACCTGGAAACATTGCCACAGTTCCTAGGAAAATCAATCAGGAGAGGCCAACTGCTCCTCCTAGAAATTATTGTAAGGAACTTACCCTGGTGGTCTAGCGGCAGCGGGGTCCACGCCGTGTCCTCGGCATGGACGCCCGTTGTGCTACTTCCTTCTCCTGTGCCGGCTTCCTCTAAGGCGCGCGCCGCGCGCACGCTCGTTATTTAAAGGCGCAGTCGTGCTGGCGTCATCACGCCAGCGCGCAATTGGCGCGAAATTCAAAGGTATATAAAGCCCATTTAGATAACAGGACCTTGCCTGTTGTTAGGTTCAATTAGCATGTTCCTGGGAGTTTATTGTGATTCCTGACTTGATCTACTGTGTTTGACCCTTGCCTGCCTGCTACTATTCTGACCTCTCCAATCCTGATCTTGCCTGCCTGAAACTACGTTGTTCTCTCCAATCCTGAGACCTTCACTGTTCGTCGACTATTCTACGATCTCTAATCCTGATTCTGGCCTGTCTGACTATTCTAACTGCTTGTGCTGGCCCGGCCTGCCTGTTCCTGGTGGCTTCCTATCTTCCAGCATTCTTGTAAAACAGTCGTGCCCCATTGCCTGCCAGAACTTATGCCTTGCACCTCTCGTTAAGTCCAGGTGGCATCTGAGTACGCCGAGGGCTCCTCCCGAGGCCAAAGGCGGTCACTTAACTGGTGAAGTCGAGCCGAGACCAGGGTGCTTGGCATCTGTTCTGGTGTAGGGTGCCGACCGTGACAATTATGTAATTTTTTGTTTAAATTTCTTATACATAACAGAAACAAGACAAGCAGAATCCAGAGTGCTTTTCACCCAAAATGTTGGCATGAATGCAAACGTCATGTAGCCAAGTCCCAAGTCAATCCTCAAGCTGTTCTTATGGTAGCTTATTCTTCCTTGTAATTCTCTTTATGATAGTTATTATTAACATCTACAATTAATTTAGGGGGACTAAGCAGTAAGTAAATAAGTAGTACAAGTCAAGTAGAATTTTACCTGCCTTTTAGCAACCAAAGCTGAAAACATCTTTGTAGATGCCGCTTCGTTTGAAGACCATGTGGTCCTTAATTTCCTGCCAAAGAGAAACCTGATCCTTAACAGTTTCAGCTTTAGCTGTACCAGCCCCAGGGGAATTCCCAGGGCACAGTGACAGCCTGGCCCTTAATTGTGCTACCTAATTTTCTGACACCATCAGAGAAGAAGAAACCATACTGTGTGGTAAAACCTGATTGTCCAACTGTATCACCAACCTAGCTGCAACCTTACCTGACTACCAGGCTCTGAAGCACCCAGGAAAGGACCCATAATGCCCCAAGTCAACAGGTCCCACTTATAAAATACTGCCATGTGATTTATCCTCAACTACTATCCAAGTCTGCTTGCTCCAAACTCACCAGAAGCCTTATCATACCCAGCCAGTTTCTCTTAACACTGGATTGTGCAACTGGATTGGACATCTTGCTTGACAACCCTTGCCTTTAAAATAAGTTTTCTTTTCATTCATTGGCAGTATCAAAGTTTAAATTCCTAACTTTTCTAGTCATATTAATTATATAATGGTATCCCACAAGATAAAGCCTTAGTTAAATCAGTTTTTTGGTCATTTCAGTTTTTCATTAAATAAATAACAAGATACAGTATGACATAACAGTTACTGATGAGTGACTTTACCTGCATTCAAATGATGTGATATTGTGTACACTTCCATTCAACATATTTTATCTTCTTTAATTGAATGTGGAGAATGCTTGGACAACATGAATTTATTTATATAAAAATAGTATTCTGTGTGCATAATAATTGATAATATTGCTCTGTAATTTTTCTGTGTTAAGGGGAAAAATCACTGTCTTACTTATTTACAGTACCATGTACAGTTCACCTTTGGGTTTTTTTAGTTTTTTTTTCATTAGTGATGACAATATTCCCATTGCTCTGAAACAGAGGTTCCAAGGCTAACAAGATATAAAAGAGGAATATTATAATGCTGTGTAAATGAGAGTTCTATGAATTTGTTGGAATTGATCAGCATAATGCAAAATATTTTTTAAAAATTGTTATTCTGATATGATGAACTTAAATTGTTTAACCTACATTTTGAAAATGCAAATAAGAACGCTTCAAAATCAATTATCAATTTTATTTGTTTACATTGCACTGAAAATTTACATCATACTTTTACAAATATTTTCCATAAAAATATATTTCTTTACAAAAGTGTATGCATTGATATAAGAGGAGTAGCCAGAAGCTGAAGGAACATTTTTTTGCCTTTTTTATTTTTTAAAGAAGATTTTGAATACTTTTCCTTTTAACTTTGAAGAATCATAGTTATTGCAATCATTCTAACAACAAATAAATAGCGGGTAGTTAAAGTAAGTGTTAAGAAACAGGTGCTCGGAGAGATTGGAAAACATTGCAACACAATATTTTGGAAATCTGAGCAGCAAATGTGCAAAAAAATATTTTGGTAGGCACTCATCACTTTTTTAGAGCAATTTATACAGAGATAGGTCACACACAACCAAAATATTCATCATAAAATTATCCCTTTTTATACATTTTGCACAGTTTTGTATACATTTTTTTAAGTGAAAAAAAATAAGCTGACTTTAAAATGACTTGGCTGCAGTTTTAAATGGAATCTCATCTTAGAAATAAAAGTACAGTGCCTTCTAATCTGTTTGTACAGCACAATGCCCCTTCTTTGGTATGGGTGTGTCAATATCTGTTTTTAAATGAAGGCATCCGTTTACTTAACCACGGTAAATGCGTCCATCTTTTTCCATTAGTTATCGCTGCAAATATCCGCTGCATATTCGCCATGACAAAGTTTATTTAATGGCAATGCGCTTAGAAATCATTGGGATCATTGGTGTTAACTACGCTAACGTACCAGCTTATGTTAGCGTTAATTTCACAGAGTTTCAAATTTTCTGGTGAAAAATACGTTTGTGAATATTTATGCTGTCAAATAATCTTGTTTTATGGTGTTTATGGCATTTTGGAATGTTTATTATGGCATACTGACACATTTATGGCCAGCTATGCATCTTTAAAAGTGATAAACGTTATTGAGTAATTGTGAAGATACCATAATCAACATAATAAACACATTTTACCCTGTCAAACATGCACGCATCATATAAATCCACAGTTCAATCCATCCAATCACAAGCCTAACTTCCTGCCAATAGAATCATATAAATCATAAACAAGTTTTACCAACCAATCTGTTTGCATCATATAAATGCAGTTAAATCTAGCCAATCACAATGAAAGTGAACCCCCTGTCAATAGAATCATAAATTTACAAGCCTAGGGCATTCCCTCTCCCTCCTCTGTTGTGATTTTCTTACCCTGAATTCTGCGTGGAGCTGATAAAGCTATTGCAGAAGCTGAAAAAAGTAAACTCCAGAAAATTCTACACAGTGCTTCTGATTCCCCTGTTATCAAAGGCAACAGGAATAGTGATGGGCGAATTTGCGATGTTTCGGTTCGCCGAAAAATTCTCGAAATTCGCAAAACGGCGAAAAATTCGCAACATGGCACCAGCATATCATTTTTGATTTGGGCTAATTTTCGCGGGCGTTTCGTGAATTTATTCGCTGGCGGCGAATCGCGCAAATTCGCCGCAAATTCGCAAAAAAAACTGTTGAATAAATTCGCCCATCACTAAACAGGAACAGGAAGTAATGATGGGTAAATAGTCGTTAATTATGAGCTATTTCCTGCCCCTGAAGATTTTCTGGCATTTAACTGCCACTTCAAAGATTGCAATAAATTATAGTGAATAGTATGGCAACATTTTGGTCTTTGGGCCATTTTGCTGAATAGTAAACTTGGAGCTAAGTCATTATGTTGCATTAATCTCAGTGAATGTGATAAGTGGCAAATATTCACAAGTTTATATTTCTTGCCATTTAGTAAACTAGTGATAGCATATTTTGCTATAATTTATTCGAGTTTTAGTGCACAAAAATTTACCATGGTTTAGTAAACAGATGTCATAAAATATCTAATAATTTGCAACTAGTTACTGTGTCCAAACTCCTACTATCTGTAAAATGTACTTCAGACATTAAATTACCCTACACTGGTCAAATTATCAGCATAGTATCCAGTTTACCCAGGACAAATATTTCAACACAATATCCAGTCTGCATGTCATAAAGTTAATCTCTTTACACTGAATTGAAATGATCTAGTAAGTTTCCTATCACCTATCCTGCATGCATATTTTTCTATTTTGCAATTATTCTCCCACACAATCTGGTTTGATTAGTATTTTTATGCCCATGGAAAGGAACTAGCTCGAACTTAAAGCCTCTTTACCACCAGAAAAAACAAGTCCCCGGTTACCTTTGATTACCTCATGGCAAATACAGTACCTCTTTCAGAAGGTAACCACAACCAGTCAGCACTGCAAAGCTGCCCATGATCTCCCTGACAACATACCTATGAGTCAGCTGTCATTGGAGTGATACTGGTAAAATAGCAATTGTGTGACCCTTGAGTTAGAACAAATTTTGTGTCTGCACTTTTCTACATAGGAGCAGCAGCTTATATGCAGAGAGATGTGATAGGTAATATAATTAATTAATATAAATAACAGGTATAAGAGATGTTGGAAAGGAACTTTGTGGCAAAACTTAAAGGTGCCATCTGGAGTAGTTTGTAGAGACTGTGGCAGGGTCCTTTTAAACAAGCCTTTATTAATGCATTTCTATGTGGTGTCTATTTTATGCATTCTTTTCAATTATCCCTGTACCAACAGCACCAAGCTAAATAACAAAACGTAGCTGTGACTCTGCATTTCACCTTATTTCTGTAGTTCAGCATGGTGCCATTGGTACACAGACAATTAAAAAGAATGGGATCCATTTGCTAATCTGTTGCTGAGTTAAATAAAGGTGAAATTAATGATGTTTTCAAAATGATGCTTTGGCACAGGAAAAATTGTAAAAAATGGCCTAAATTTACACATGCATCCTGTTTGGTGGAACGTGTAAAAAAGTCACCACAACATATGGGTTAACACCTGTTGGTAAGTTCCCTTATTTAGTCAACTAGTCTTTGCTTTGCTAGTTAGCCCAATAGACTCCATATGTCCCTATATGCAAATATTGTTTTAATTATTTTAGATGCCTATTTCAGTTTTACCTTTTCTATACAAAGTTTACAGTTGCTGCAATATCTATCAGTAACTGTTTTATCTCATAGTGAAAATGCCCAAGGTGTAACCCTTGGAACTCATCAGATGGGGGTACTGCACAATTAAGTATAAGGTTTTCCTATCTCTCAAATAATGCCACAGGTGGCCTCAGATTTTCTTAATCATCCTCTCAGCAGATAGGCACCATGTGTATACTGGAATGTGGTCCTGCCTTCAAAGGGTGTGCCAGCAAAAAGTTACACTAACATTTTATTTGTGTAGCAAGCAATTCAGAAATTTTGTTTAGCAGCCTAATTGCTTAATGAACTTCGATTATTATAACATAGATTTTACTAACTGATACCTTCTTCTTAAATAATTTTGACATGACAAATAACTACTATCAGCTTTGGACAATTTGAAATTATTTGATTGTACAAAAAAAATATATGTTGGACTAAGCAGATTTATATAACATTCAATATAGTTATTTTTGTGGCTATGCTGGGTCTCCTTTATGGTAGTATTTAAGCACTCTTTCATCATGTTAATATAGTGATCAATTAATTTTTTTTATTATATTTCTGTGAACTATAAACAGAAATACAGAATCTGATGTATAGTGTCATGCCATAGGTTGTTATTTTATAAGTACTTAATCATAATTACTATAACAACAATAATCATATAATCTGATCAGGTTTTAGGTCAAATACAGACTAATAAATATCTGTTGCTCATATTAAACCCCAACATTTTTCAGTAATGGATTAACTGAATGACTGGCTGCCAAATTAGAGTCCCAAGGGCAATGATCAAGTTGTGGTTTCTATATCGTGTCGCAACATTAAGTACTCAGGTACTCAATGCTAATAAATAATCAACTACTGTCTAGAAATGGAAATCACAAGTCAAAGGAAATGTTGACTGGTGACTGTAATACTGGTTTGACAAAGGCTAGAGGATTAGCCTAAATGTTAGTCTCTACCCAGGGGTGTTTGTTCAAAAGACTGTGCACCTTATACTGTATAAGGGATATAACTAAACACATGCATGCCATATAATGTAAGGTATACCTTGATGACTGTCAGGGGCCTGATTTAAGATACTGTAGAATGCATGTTTCTGGTTTACTCTTTGATGCTTGCCATTAATGTTTATTGTAAACACACTGTGTGGCAATGTTAAGGTGTAAGATCATGGTGTAAAAAAATCAGTAGTTAACTACAGTAGTTACTCAGTAGTATCAGCATAGTTCAATTTAAATGGCAAATATAAATTCTGAATCTTTCCAAGTCTGATTTCAGAACAAGGTGTAATGAAGAATGACAGCTGCTCAGTCTGCTAGAAATGAACACCTTAAAAACTCATGGTGGTATTGTATTCAGTTGATTTAGTTTATAATATACATTTTAATACAAAATAGCCATGAATATCCTGTAAATTATATCCTTAGAAATAGTGTTTAGTGATGTCACCAATTAAAATCGGTGCATATTGATATAATGTCATGTGACTCACTTAAACTTGTATATTATAATAATTAAAGTACCCTCTGTTGTAAAATATGATATGATATTAGAAGTCACCTCAGAGTTCCATAACCTACAGCCTTGTGCATTTACAGTATATGATCACGGAACTCCGGGGTGAATTCTGATATCCCTAGACACTTTATATTCTGGGATTCTGTTGTGCAATGAGTCTAAAATAAAGACACCGTTTTAATACAGGGTGGGCTGATCTAACAACAGTTTTGTATTAACAGTTTTGACTGTGCACCAGTTGCATAAAAGGTTTGGTTTTTTTTAGCATCTGAGTGTAGACGCTCTTAGAACTATATATATATATATATATATATATATATATATATATATATATATATATATATATATATATATATATATATATATATATATATATATTATTATTATTTCAGAAGTGCTGAATTTAAATCCTAAAATCAGAGGATATAGAATTTTAATTAAAAGTAGGGAGGGGTGTGTGTATGGATGCTGGGTTTTCATTTGGAGGGGTTGAACTTGATGGACTTTGTCTTTTTTCAACCCAATTTAACTATGTAACTATGTAACTCTGTAACTTGCATTTATTAGGACTGTGATTTGTCAATTGAATTACAATTGTAATTTTGCCTTATTTCAAACTGTCTGACCATAATTGATAAATGCACAATGTAATCTAATAAATACATTTATGGGGTTATTTATCAAATGGTTTAGTTGTTTTTTCCAGAAAAATTCAAGTTTTTGAGGTTAGTATTCAGTAAAAACTAAAATTATAAATGTTATTATACCCCAAAGCTGGAAATAGCTTGAATCCAAAAATACTCCAGCTAAAACCTGTCAAGGTTATTTAACATAGAAGTAAATGTCAGAGGTCCCTTGAATCGTTTAAAGTTGTTTGTAGCGTCCATGATGTTCGGGTTTTTTTCAGTGGGTTTTTTTCAGTCGATTTATTCAAGATATTCAAGTTTTTCTTCACCAAAAACTTGATTAAAGTTTTTTCTCAAATCAGAAAATGTTTGAATTGTGAGTTCATTCGATGTATTAACAACTTCACAAACCTCTAAAACTTGACCTTTGATAAACAACCCCCTTAAATTTAAAACTGCATCTCAATCATATTAAAAAAAAATTTCATTTAATGCTATCAGCCAGATCTACCAAAATTGTCCTGCATGACCTGGTGCGCTAATTTGAATACAATTTTCTGATCTATTCAGTAAACTGCAAGTATAAGAATCAAGCCAAATGAATAAATGCAATTATTTTCCCTTCTCCCCTCAAATGCAATCAGATAAATCTGCTGAAACAATATAATAACAATACATAAAAATTTAAATTGAACTAGACTTGGCCAATGTTAATTACTACTAATGTAGTCTCTTGTCTCCAGTCAAATGACTTTCCTGGTTCTCAACACAACCTAGAATGAAGAACAGTATGATGCACAGAACACAGAAGTGCTACAATAAACCAAGAATTGATTAGAAAAATACTAGGTAGAAATCAGTATTCTCTAAATTGTTTAAAAATATTTAATATTTTTCAAAATAATTGCAAGTTTTAAAAAATGTATGGGAAGGAGCTATATAATTTATATATTTATCAAAATGAAGTCTCTTCTTGTTCTTTAGGTACAGAAATGTCCTAATATTTTGTAATAATTTGGACACTTCTTCGGAAACCATTTTTATGAAAACCAGTCAAATGTACATAAAATATATGTTAAGCTAAAACACAAAAATCCAATGTAGGGTGCCAATTTTATACTGTAAGTCACCTTCAGAATTTTTTGGTAAAAATTGTCTTCTACCATCCACTCTATAATAAAATCTCATTATATAATTATACCAATTGCTATATTTAATATGATTGAATTTAACCATCCCTCTATGTTAAAATAACTTCCTCTGTATATACAATAGATTTGAATGGATAAAAATTATAGGGGCAAATACTTCATTTTATCTGAACTGCTCACCTGGCACATTTTTACAGTGATGACTATTTCCAAGCATATGTAACCAGACATTTTAATACTGACATGCACCTGTATAGAAACATGGTATTTCTGTTTTATCTATATTTGTAATTCATATTTGTAGATTTCAAAATTATATATATATATATATATATATATATATATATATATATATATATATATATATATATATATATATATATATATATATATCAAATTAGCTTCTATTTATTCTGTTAAAAATCCTTATGACTGTTTAAGCAGCAAATTGAATGTTGAAAATGAGACATGCATTATAGTTATTCTTTAAAGGTACACATAATGTGGATTGTATATATAGGATGTGTCTATATATGATATACTGTATGAAACATTAATTGGTAATACCACACTTAAGTTCATGTTAATTCTAGATATTTGAGGTCTTGTATGCTGCTGTTTTCCAAAATTAAAATTTGTGTGCAGCTTCTAAAAGGAACACTTCAAAACAGCAGTAACCTCTTTGGTCTAAATAAATAAGCAAATTGCTATTAATGATTAATTCTTTAATCTAAAAGTGAGCAAAATATTTCTGTATGATACTAAAGCATAAAAAGAAAAAAACTATTCCATACCCTGGACACCATCTTCATAACCCACTTTTAATGTCATCAAATGTCATATTCTACACTGGGAGGCCATGTGCATGCAGTAAGGAAATTATAACGTGAATGAGTATTTGAAAATAATAATTTTAAAAAAGTCATGATATTATTCTTTTCTGAACCAATCAGTGATCATTCATACATCAAACCCTCAAAAGAAGAAATACCAATTAAAATGCAGATTTATAAAAATTTAAATTTTTAAATTTTTGATTTGTTATAAATTTGAAAAACAAACTCAAATATAGTGAAATTATTTTTTTGTTTCAAAAGTTCTTGCAGCTCAAATTCACAAGTTTGATCACACAAACAATTTTAATCATGGTAAAAATGTTGAATGTTGAATTTATATATTAATTAGAATTTTCAATTTTTTTAATAAATTCGGAAAAAACTTGAAACTCTAATCTTGAATGTAATTGCTTAAAATGTTAAAATCCAACTCAAACATAATGAAATCACATCCTGTACTTCATCATCAATGAGACTGTCATACTGTAAATTATTTTCTAGTGCTAAAATTGAAAAGTAGCTTGAATTTTGAAGATACAACACACAGGGAAATCTACAGATTTAAAAAAAAAAACGATTTTAAGGTTTCAAGTTTTTGCACTTAATGAATCTTTTAGAATTCCAGTTTTGGAAACTTAAAAATGAATTTACAATTTTTCCACAAAGAAACTGAAATCACAGTAGAAATTTGAATTCAAATTTTGATGAATCTGCCCCTAAGTATACAGAAGTATCTAAAATTATAGAAAGAGGCAAACAGTGGGTAGTGCAAGCTGAAAATCATTGGTGTAGCAAATTGTAAAAGTTTACAAAGATATTTTAAATGTATATTTGCAGATTGGTAGAAAACAGGTGCAGCATAGGTTCCATTTATTATAATCATATTGCCAAAGGAAAAAGAAAAAAGCATATCATCAATGAACCAGACATAACATAAAACCCGGGAAAGACATTAAAGACAATAACTGGTTCTTCCTATTGGAGTAAACATCTAAAGAGCACCTCATGATTTTCTCGAGTGACTTTGTACTGAAAATATGTATATGTGCAAATGACCTCTCACACAGTTATTTTGCATTCACGAATTGCTGCTGTCATTTTATAAAAATAAATAAATAAATTAGGAACACCTCTGTCTGTTTTGTATTTTCATGCCCGCAAGTGTACACAAAATGGAATACTCCAATTGACAAGGGGCATTTCGTTCTTCAATGAATGTGAAAATATTGTACTTTGTATTTAAACACATTATCTTCATTTATGTATAACAATTTCTTATCATATATCTTTTTGTTTTTCCAGACCTTCTAATATAGTTTATAAAGCACAGTAAATATTGATAGTGGATGCTCCTCCAATATATGCAAATAAGTTTATAGTTTAGAATAATCTCCTTTTTAAAAAAAAGAAAATAAACTGTAATTAAGCACTCACAGAGTGCAGTCCATTTGCTGGAAAACTCTCCATTTTGACCATGGAGAATCACTTCAATCCCAATCAAAATGATATGCTCTTCTTGTCGTCCTCAGGAAAGTGTGACTTGATGTGTTCTTTAAAATGTGCTTTAATGTATATAGCGTACCAAAAAGGTGCCCTGGTTTATGTCTCAGTTTCCTGGCTTCTGAGTGACAAGGAGCATTCCAACATTATACCATTGTGCAGACAGTGTTCAGATTGGGATCAAATCTTACTGCCTTTCCTTCCACTGACTTTGCATTGGTGTCATACATTGGGTTCTCAAATGCAGCTTGGCCATTATTATTTTCATGGACAGAACATCCCGTATATTGTGTTTTGGGGGCAGTCCTATGGAAAAACATATACAAAAATGATTACATTGTTATTATATAATTCTTTATTTATTTTTTACTTACTTGAAGCAAAACTAACAATACTTGAATATCTTTATTAAAACATCTATGTAGAAAATGTATCTAAACTAAATTTTAAAATAATAATAAAGTCAGATTGTGGTGAGCAAATCAACTGGTATCTGCTATATCCAGCTTATATAAATCTGTCTAGCTTCCCCAATGATATTGATCAGTAATGAAACAATATGCATATGCACGCTGAGAATATGATGTGTATCATCAACATTGGCAAAGCAAAAAAAGGTTTGTTTAGGAACAAGAAGGTAGTGTGCAAATGAGTCTGTTGTTTTGCACTTTGCACAATGTCCGCCTTGCACCTTGAATTGCCAAGACCTGCAGCTAACAAGATAAGTACAGCAGTGGCAGTAGTTTAGCCCTTCCTTTCCTCTTCATTCCCTGACTGATGGGGTGCAGGATGAACAAGAAATAGAGGGCAAATGTTGTCAAACAGAAACTCTCTTGCTCTGACACATTGGTGCAGAGACAACCAGTGCAGTGGGTCGAATTGCCTGACATAGGGCTAAATTGGAGGCATCATGATAACTGCTTTAAATCCCAGAAGTAATTTTTGTTTCACATATTCCAGAAGCAGACAAACCGTAAAAAATATCTGTTCTGTTACCTTTGTTTGTATAGATAAAATCCAAATCCTGCAAATATTAGAGCGAAGAAAGGCACCAAGATTGCTATCGCCACAGAACTGCTGTTTGTTCCAAAGGAATGATTAGCAGAGTTGTCCTCAGTCATATTAATTCCTGTAAACAAGACATATATTTATAGATAAAGCTAAGAACTCACTGATTCAAATCAGATGCATAAATAAATAATTTTATTAAGATTTTAATATTTACATTTCGTTATACATTTCGTCTACATACTGTATCCTAATGACTCTGATAGAGCTGTTTGATGGGAACACTATAAGGAGTGCTTTCAGAATTCCGAGCTAAAGCTTCTTATTGTGAGTCAAGGATAAGCCATTCACCTATTATGAACAATTACAGTCTTTTTGGGCTCTGCCACTTCTTTACATTCTATTTTTGCACATTGTATATGTTATGGCCTTGGAGTCTTGCCTGAAAAGTTTTGCTGATTATTTCAAGTGCAATGTCAGTAGCTTACATCTTATTTTCTGTTTTATGAATATTATTTTTCTGACCCTCTGGTACTAAATTAGACATGCAAGTTCACGACTTATCAGTGACCTATAAAGAGACAGAAAAAAATCCCCCTTTCTATATATGGTTTTATATATATGGCAAAATAATTCAGTTGCTTCCACACTGAATTGCCACATTGATCTCCTAACTCGAAATCATTTGAAATGATTGATTCATTGTTCTTTTTCTGTTAATAGTTACAGTAAGCTGTCATTAAAGCTGGCCTAAGGATTATACTAAGGATTTAGTGCACTATATACACCATTTTACACCTTTCTGATCCAATATATATATACTCAGCCCAGGTAGGGTTAATATTCCCTCTCAGCAATGTGGCAGCTGAAAGAGGAGCCACCTAGGAAAGGTAAAAGGCCTGTGTTACCACACCTGGGGGCTCTCCTGATACCTCCTAGAGTGGAGGGAAGTGTGGTGCTGCTGGGAGAGACAGTGCATGGAAAAAGGTGTCTTGCTGCCAGCAAGAGTGTGGCAGAGGCTAGTGAGCCTGAGTCCCAGGAGGGGAAGCCAGCAGGGCTGAGTGAGAAGCCCAAAGGCTCCAGAGGGTGAATGTTTCCTTTGTTAGTGAGCGACCAGAGGGGAGAGAATCCTGAAGGTTTTTGTTTCAAAGTTGTTGAACTGTACCATGCAATTCTACATTGAAGTTGCTGAACTGGGGTTTTGTTGCCTTTTGTCGGAAATGCCCAGTGCTTAATAAACCTGTGTTTTGTCCGAAGCATTGGTGTCCCTGTCTCTAAGCTCCAAATCCTATGCTACCTGCCTACACTAATTCCCCCATAAAAGTGCAGGCCAGTGGCATGTCACAATATATATATATATATATATTTATATATATATTTATATATATATATATATATATATATATATATATATATATATATATATATATATATATATATATATATATATATATATATATATATATATATATATATATATAAAGTTCAAGAGGACCCGCACTCCTTGGTTAGTGAACTAAAAATGTCTTTATTTTTCAAACTTGTGCATCCAACGTTTCGAACCACATTAGGGCCTTTATCAAGGACTTGCATCCAGGGTCTGGCTGCACTGTGTACTGTGCTTTGAGGTGGATTAAAAACAAATGCCACCCCCTAACCTGCACATCAAAATTACTCATTAGGGAGACATTTTGTAGTGTCTCTCTGACCAAAGGGCCTGGCACCAGAGAGCCACCTGATAGTTTGCAAAAGGAGGTTTTTCCCAAAAAAAATTAATTAAGTGGGAAGAAGCATTGAGCCATCCTATTGAACTTGCAGCGTGGTACAACCTTTTGGAAAATGCTACAAAACCAACCTTAAAAGAGAACACAGAACAATATTTATAAGATGACGGGCTGGTGCCATACCTCCTCTCTCCTACACAAGTGGTTCCCACAGAAAACCTCCTCAAATCTGTGGAGGGGTTGTGGTAATGAAGGAACATTGTTACACATACTCTGGACTGGACGTGTCCATATATTCAAGCGTACTGGACTATGGTAACACATCTTATTGTTTGAACATCAACTAGATCTTTTGACATTTATACCGGGGCAAAGAAACCTAAAGACACTTGTAGCAATGCTTTGCTGTTGATAATGTGTAACTTCTGATTGCTTGTTCATTTTTCTGTATAAAAATACAAAATATCAATAATTTTTTTTAAAAAACTACACATTATGGTAGTGGTCCCCAACGAGTGGCTCATGCGCAACATGTTGCTCACCAACCCCTTGCTTGTTGCTCCCAGTAGGGGCGAATGTGGTTTCTGCTCTCAGTTTTGGACTTCAGAATTGGTTGGGCACACCCTTTTTTTTGCCCTTTGCACAATGCCCTGTAGGTACAATAGCCTAACTGATCCAGGGTCTGACTTTACTGATGCTTAAGTGCATACTTGAGTAAGGAATAAAATTGACCTCTTTATAAGGACAGTACATTCTTAGTTCATATTTTGATCCAACATGATGCCCTACTCCCTGATTGATACCTGTGTGAGGTGAATTGATTGATATTGATTAGCCCTAAGGGCTGCAGAGTGATCTGTCTGTGTATGCCCACCTTCTTGTTCTCTATGTCATAATACCACACACTTTGACTCCCTGACTATTCCAAACTTTGCTCAAACAAATTCTCATATAATTTTAAAACTTATATTTATACTACAGAATCATTTAGTAAAAAATGTACATAACTGTAGGGAACTACAGATTGGGAAAACTGTATAAAAAACGACCAAAATAATTTTAGATACCAAATGCTGGAATTTGATACTCTGTGCTGTATATACCAAGAGGGAAATAGATGCACACAATTTATAGTTTAATAATTTCTCTTTTTAATGAAATGGCAATTTTACTACTTTATTTCCTCAGATGCTCACAAGGGAGCAAGACATTTTTATTGTGCTAGTGAATAATTAGATTGTAAATATGAAGCTTCTGTTTACAGTAAATCTATAAAACTAAGCGGGTATTTTTTTCCCTTTTTCCTGAAGGGAAGATTGCTTTCAGAAGCTCTGACACAACCTGGCAAAGAGCCATTCATGAATCATGCATTACATGAACTGTAGCAATAAAAAGGTTTATTTGCATTCCTGGATTTTTAAACCAATATCAATACTTCATTTAGAAACATAATCTAATTTAAGGTGGCCACACATGGGTCAAACAATACGATTGCATTGTTTTGCTGTTTGCTGTCAAATTCTCATGAATTGACCAAAAGTATTTCATTTCCTGACAAACCAACTGTCTTTGGATCAAATCAGAAACAAATTACTATTGGAAACCTACAGATTCCCCATTGTTCTTAATGTCTGAACTGGCTGAATATTTTCCTATGAGAGTTGACTTCTAGCAGCACATTTTAATGGTGTGCAGACAAGCAAATGCTACCCGATTACTAAACCATAATGTATGCCATTCATTGCATTGCCTCATTCTAGTATTACTACAACATAAATGTTCTTAAAGGGATACTGTCATGGGAAAAAAAATGAATCAGTTAATAGTGCTGCTCTAGCAGAATTCTGCACTGAAATCCATTTCTCAAAAGAGCAAAAAGATTTTTTTATATTCAATTTTAAAATCTGACATGGGGCTAGACATTTTGTCAGTTTCCCAGCTGCCCCTGGTCATGTGACTTGTGTCTGCACTTTAGGAGAGAAATGCTTTCTGGCAGGCTGCTGTTTTTCCTTCTCAATGTAACTGAATGTGTCTCAGTGGGACATGGGTTTTTACTATTGAGTGCTGTTCTTAGATCTACCAGGCAGCTGTTATCTTGTGTTAGGGAGCTGTTATCTGGTTACCTTCCCATTGTTCTTTTGTTTGGCTGCTGGGGGGGAAAAGGGAGGGGGTTGATATCACTCCAACTTGCAGTACAGCAGTTAAGAGTGATTGAAGTTTATCAGAGCACAAGTCACATGACTTGGGGCAGCTGGGAAATTGACAATATGTCTAGCCCCATGTCAGATTTCAAAATTGAATATAAAAAAATCTGTTTGCTCTTTTGAGAAATGGATTTCAGAGCAGAATTCTGCTGGAGTGTGTGTGGTTAATTGTTGAAAAAAAGTCCTTCTATTGTGGTAACTTCCATTGATGAGCCCTTCAATTAATGGTTTCTTACCTATACTTCGCAGTCCAAAGTTCCCATAATCTTTGCTATGAATGGAACCTTGAAAAACATAAGTAGCCCCATCTGATTCTGCCGACACCTACAAAGTACAGAGAAAAACAGTAACAAATCTTGAGGCTTTTGCCATTGATAAACTATAGCCTGATTTATACTATACAGGTGTGCAAATTGTTATCCAGAATTTTAAGGACCCGGAGTTTCTGGATAAGTGGTCTTTTCATAAGTCTGCTTAAAACAATTTAAACATTAATTAAACCAAATGGGATTGTTTTGCCTCTAATATTAAAGTAATATGTGTCTCACTTTGTGAACAGTTTTGCTTTGTTTGCATATCCTCATCTGTGAAACCCAAGGCAAAAATAGCAAAAATACAAACTGTTTTACAAATGCTGCCACCGGTAACTCCAAATGATTTTATGTTGTCTTGAGTTATCTTTTAAATACAAATAAATATGGAGAAATCTATAGTGTTACATTTATCTGCACACAAAACAACATGTTTCTTGCTTTCCCAGTTGTAGTGAATGGTATTGTTCTGTCATTATTAACTATAACGTGCCATAAAGCCTGCTTTGTTTGTAGGATTTGCTGAAGAAATAATGATCTTGACTAGGCTGCAATATTGATGTGTAATAACCACAGTTACTGGAAATCTGTAGACAAGCATGTCACTTATACATATATGCCAAAGCTCCTGAACTTATGTATCATATCTTTGGGAGAAATTAATATTTGCTCTAAAATACTTTCATGATTCAGTGTATTTGCATGCACACAGCTAGTTAACAAATGTTTATATCATACTTGATTTATATGGAGTATAAATATATTATTTACAGTATATACCTTTCTAGAACATAAAATAAAAATTGCCATCTTTGCTTCATACCACCACTGCTTAGAATAGTTTCTTTTTTATTTTAAGGCTGGATGTGCTGGTATTCTAAAGCCAGACAGTTCTGTCACAAATTACTTTCCCCCAGTCACATTTGTTCTAAGGTAAGTGAATAAATAGGATATTATTTTGCCTTTTAACAACCAGAAATATTAGGAAGTGGAGAGTGTGATAAATGTTTTTGAACTGTAAAAGTTAATACTTACAAATCCATCCATAGCCCACTTCTCATCCTTCATCTTGGCTGTGCTGGTTTGTGTAGATGATTTCACTGTATAAATGTGCAGTATCAAGCGAGCCTCTTGACTTTTGTAAATCCCTACACAAAAATGAATGGTTATGGTTCGTCTTTGTATAAATGAATGCATGTTATCACACTGCTAGACACATTAATGCCAGATTGAATTTATTAGAGACAATGGTAATATATTTATATACATAACTGCACATGTATTGTTTTTCTCTTTTATTATTTTCTTTTCAGTTATATTTGCTTGCAGTTCTCTGTTCTATATTTCTTTGCACATAGGATAAACAGATCATCAGCAAAGTTGAGAGGATTCTTTTCTTTTCAGAGTCTATTTTTTAAATTATTTAAACTTTTTGGAGACACACTTGCACAGTAAATTATGTGAGATAATATTTGAGATTTTTTAAATTATAAATTAGAAAAAGTTTCAAAAATGTGAATATATATGAGTTAATATGAGTTAATGTCAGGTGTATTTCCAACATGGAAGCCAGGTTTTTAAACAGTCAGAAAAAGTCTCAAAAATGTGAATTGAGAAATGAGCCACCTAAAACCAATTAATTTCTATATGAGTTTGTGCTAGGTATATTTTTAACACTGAAGCTACAGTAGGATTTTAAACAGACAATTTTGAATGGGACAGATTCAAATCAGAGAGAAAAAAGGTTTAACACTTAGAAAATCGTGGACGAGATTCAATTTGAGATGTAATTCAATTCAGAAGGAAACTCTACTGAAGTCTATGGGAAAAAAAATGGAATTGAATTAGGGGAAAAAGATTTTTCTCGTCGAATTGAATCTCGTCCATGTCTTTTCACATGATAAACCATGAGATCATTTTTTCTCACTGAATTGAATCTGGCCACACGATTGAAATCAAGTTTAATAAATTGATTTATTCCAGTTTGAAGTTTTTTTGCTATGCTATAAATATATGATCTAGGTAAAAAAAATTGCAACTGCAAAAAAAAAATCTGTCAAGTATAGTATAATCCATATTTTTTCAATGATCCAGTTTAGAAAAAGATAACCACCAGCACCCACAACTGTATATTTTCCAAGAGTCATGCTATAGAGTATTTTACCATGGGAGAACATCCACATACAGTTAGTTCCTGGTCAATCCCAACAGTTGCTCCATAAATATTTAAATTACCAAAATCCATTAACTGCAATCAGCTATTCCCTACAGACTGCATGATTCCTAAGTACTGCTTTTTAGGCATTATGTTTAAACAATTTTTTTAATTTAAGATACAGTCCTTCAAAATAATTCAAATTTCAGATTTTATCTATTAAAGAGACATTAAGGGGCCAATTTAATATTACTTGGTTCTTTCCTTTTAAGGAAACCCAGAGTTTACTAATCAAAAACATTTGCCATTTTACTTGAACGGCCTTTGAAACTAAGTTTAAGGTTAAAGTTAAAACTTTGGCACCTAAAAGTTGGCCCCTAAATCCAAATGTATAACAAGTGATTTTGTTTTTTTCAGTAGTTTTTATGCAGGAAGAAGGAAAGAAGAGAGCAGTGGGTAACATTTCTAGGGATTTTGAAACATTTTATTTGTTTTCTAATAGAAGTTTATAATAATAATCTAGGAGCCGATTCACTAAGGGTCGAATATTGAGGGTTAATTGACCCTCGATATTCGACTAGGAATTAAAATCCTTCGACTTCGAAAATCGAAGTCGAAGGATTTAGTGCAGATAGTTTGATCGAACGATCGAAGGATAATTCCTTCGATCGAACGATATAATCCTTCGAATCGAACGATTCGAAGGATTTTAATCCAACGATCGAAGGAATATCCTTCGATCAAAAAAAGTTAGGCAAGCCTATGGGGACCTTCCCCATAGGCTAACATTGACTTTTGTAGCTTTTAGATGGCGAACTAGGGGGTCGAAGTTTTTTTAAAGAGACAGTACTTTGACTATCGAATGGTCGAATAGTCGACCGATTTTTACTACGAATCCTTCGATTCGAAGTCGTAGTTGTAGTCAAAGGTCGAAGTAGCCCATTCGATGGTCGAAGTAGCCAAAAAAAAACTTCGAAATTCGTAGGTTTTTTTACCTTCGAATCCTTCACTCGAAGTTAGTGAATCGGCCCCCTAGTCTATGGGATGTACTAATTAAGATTTTATATTTTTTTTGTCCAAAAAAATTGGAAAATGTCCAGTTGGAAGCTAAAACCTGTCAAGCTTCTTTGTTTTTTAAATAAATATGCTAGTAATCAAGAAACAAAATTATGATTGCTAAAAAAAAATCATGATTATTTTTCACAATGGAATTCTTGAAAACTCTATTTCAAAAATTAATAAATCTACCTCCCCGTCAGTTAATAAAAAAATATATGCTCATTTAATGTATAAATGCATCTTTTAAACATGTATTGTGTATAGTATATTTGGTACTATTCAAGTTCTTTCTTTATTTTTTTTTTATTTGCCTAAACCCCTTTATTCCTTCTTCTTCATGCTTTTATCACCATTCTTTCTAGTGCTCTTTTGGTCAGATATATACAAAGGACACCTATTTAGAATGGCTATAGGTGAATGTCAGGTGATTCTGTTTACTTGATCACAAAAATGAAATAAGCAATAGTAATTAAATGTTTTACCTGAAAGAAGAAACTCTGTGCTGCTGATGACTAAAGTTGCATTCACTTTTCCAGTAGAGGTGTTGAAGTTATTAACTGTAAAATTCATTTGTTGGTTCTTTCCTTTAAAGATGCAGAAACCTTTCCAAATGTAGTTTCGTGCAAATACATCATCTGGAACTATGAATTGTGCAAAAATTAAAAATGTTTGCAACAGTAAAATAATAAATGTTTGGTTTGTAATAATAACATGTTATTCTGTCATTGTTGTGTTTTGATCCTGTTACACTTAGAGGTGCATTAGAAAAAAAAACATTTTATAGACACTTTATTATCAAGGATAATACTGTATACCTGCTATCATAAAAAGTAAATATAAAGATAATAAAAGCCACTCACCATATAAAGACAAAAGGTCTCTATCTGATGCTTTTATACAGATCATGGAAAATGATGGAAACGTGACTAATAATATCCTGCTATTTAAATATATAGAATGCATTTGTTCCTGCAACACAAGTTTTGTTTAATCATCTGACACAAAAGACATCATTAAGCACTGATTATATCTGTATAATCTATTATTATGGCATATTTTACTGAATATTTATTTACTATGTAAATCCCAGTAATCTCCAACAGTCATCACTGTACAGGTTTAAGATCTATTATCCAGAATGTTTGAGGCCTGGGATTTTCCAGATAAAGAATCATTCTGTAATTTGAATTACCATACCTTAAATCTGCTAAAAAAAAAAAAAATTCAACTTCGAATTTCAAGCTATTTTTTGTGTACTTCGACTAGGCAATAGTCATACTTCGATTCGAATTTGAAAAAACTTCAATATTCGAAGGTCGGATTTTTTTGAAGTACTGTCTCTTTAAAACTTCGACTTCGATCATTCACCACCTAAAAGCTGCCGAAGTGCTGTTTTAGCCTATAGGCTAAACGCTCATATCAACGCTCATATCAGAGCAGATATCCACCAATTGGGAGGGTTTTGCTGTGGGTGAAGGGATTGGCTGACCAAGGGCTTCACAACGGGGTTGTTCCAATAGAGACAAAAGCTCTAGGATTTACCAAGCCTGCCTCTCCAACGATTAGCAGCACCTCTACCCATACTAATGTTGTACACATCGGGGGGTGCTAACTAAGTGAGCGACACAACAACGATTTAGGCCCCACTGACCCTTTGGGTTATGTGTTTCTAAGGGGGTGATTTGTGCTGTATAACATTGCATGTAGTCTACTACCCCGATTAGCCCCATATTTATTACTGAATAATGTTTAAACAGAGTTTTTTGGGGTGACCTTCACTAGCATACATTTACCACTTATCCGTACCACCAGCCCACTACCCCAAGTTAATCAGTCTCCCAGGTCCTAACCATGTTTTAATTATCACTGGACTTTTTTTATCTTATTTATCAGTAATAAAAGTTAAGTTTTAATGGTGTATAAATATGAGCTTGTGGACATGCTTTGATGGGAGGGTGCAAATACATGGGTCAGTTCTTTCTCTTTCTTGTTCTCTTAGCCTATGGGGGACCTCCTACAACCTGTATGGAGGCAATTGGGGGAGTTTGGGAGATCGAAGGTCGAAGTTAAAAAAACTTTGATTCGATGTATGATTGTACGTTTCGAAGTAGGACGAATTCGGCCCACTTCGACCCCAAAAAACCTTTGACTTCCATTCGATTGGTCTTTTTAAATTCGAAGTTCGAAGTTTTTTTAACTTCCACCTTGGAACTTTGATAAATATGCCCCTAAGGGGCTGATTTATCAAAAATCTAGTTTTATTTTCTCAATTCGAGAAAACCACAGAGAAAAAAATGTGTAAGCGGAAGAAACTTGCAAATATTTTCAGAAACCACAACTAGTTCGAAATTTTTAAAGGAAAAAAAACACGGTAGTCACCAGAAAAAACTCGGCATGTAAAAGCTGGTGAGGTTGTATAGAAGTCAACTTTATTTATTTTTTTATTTTCCCAGTTTATTAAAACATTCACGATTTTCAGCCTCATAGCTTAGATTGGATCAAGTACAATGTTATGTTTTATTATGTACTTATTTACATGAATGCATATGTTATTATTCAGTGATTGCTCAGATGTGGGTGTACAGGTATGTATGTGCACATGTTATTTTTCTGTAGGCAATGGAAAAAATAAATATAGCAACTGTAGCACTTGTCTTCTTTTGAATTTTTAGTGTGCACTCTTATCTGCTTTATGATATGCAGTTGATGTAGCATTATTCCACCTTTGTCTCAGTACATGGGCCCTTATTTTTCTTCTCCTGTTGCCTTCAATTTAGAGAAATGATGATTAAAGGCAGATCTTTCTTGTGTAAAGCAGGTCTTGTGCTCAGTTAATCTGGTCCTTGGTTATAATAAGAATGTCCTCAAGTCTTTTGCAAGTGGTTTGGAGTCTCATTTCTATTATGTAAAGCACCTTTGATGTAAGACTGTCTGGATTCCTGTCTTTTCAGTGACTTGCTCAAACTTTTTTACATTACCCCCCGCCTGTAGCATACATCTGAAGCTTAGACTGTACTTTCATTCTGTTTACTTTCAATGTCCTTGTCACCTGATCTGTGCTCTGCATGGTAAACAGGTAATCTTTAGAACTCAAGGCTGATCTATGTCTTTTTATAAGGCCAAAGAAGATTCATTCTATGCACAGCTGTCACAATCACTGTGTGAATACCCGGCAGTTGAAAGAATGAATTTATTTAACCCACCTGCACACTATTATTGGGCAGAGTATGGATTGATCCAAAACTGCATCACATGATAGATCAGCAGAGGAAAATGAGAGTTCTTATGATATCCTATCATAGAAATCTGCTACTCAGTCAGCACTAGTGATGGGCAAATCTGACTCATTTTGCTTCTATGAAAATTTGCAAAATGGCACAAATTTGCGATTATAGTTGCAAAGTGTTTTGAGCCCATGGAATAAAGTTTGGGATTGCCTCGTTTGTAGCAGACAAGGTATTGGCGTTCATTTTTCTGATTGCATATTGCTGGCGAGTGACTAGGCCAGTGCCTCTACCTAAGCCCCTTAATTGACTGTAATTGATTTAAAAAATTTGCTTAAATGCATTGTAGTCTATGGGTGACAACGTTTTTTTGACATGCAACAATTTTTTCACCCATTGGAGTTTATGGGCAGCTTTTGAGTGTTATTCTCATATCTACCACTATGTGGGGCATGGGAGTATTTTGAGCAGTGCAGGAGTCAGGGAGCTGTTATTTTGTTACCTTCCCTGTTCTATTCATAAACTACTGGGGGGGGTGATATCACTACAACTTGCAGTGCAGGATTAAAGAGTTAACCCCACATCAAATTTTAAAATTAAATATTAAAAAATGTGTTTCCTCATTTGAAAAATTAACTCAATGTAGGATTCTACTGGAGGAGTGCTATTAACTAAAGTATTTTTTAAAACCAATGACGGAATCCCTTTAACTAACAGTTGATTGCATGACATTAGTCTAAAAGTGACTAGTCCACTGTATTATAGGTAACAGAAGGTTTATATAATACACACATTAAGCAAAAGTGTGTTTTATTTGCATGTTTATATCTAACTGTAAAATACATATCTGTGTAGTTTAGGAAGAATGTGTAGCATTTGATTAGACATGTCATGTAAAGTATATTAGGTTTTATTGTATATATCCAACTTACCATTTAACTTAGGGCTTGGGGTTCCAGGAACTGTCTTGCTTTTATTTTCCAGTGGTTTGGATCCTGCTATTGAATCAGAAAAGAAAACATGCATTCCTGCTTATTTTTAACAGTGCTGTTTAATGGACTTTAAAGCCAATTACTATTTTATGTGTTACATGTAATACAGAACACACAAGAAAGTTATTCTTCTTTGAAACATTTTTAGGCTCTTATTTCAGTTTTAGCCTTGCCAAACCAGCCATTGTCTCTCTGCCAGGCTGATCACAAGCTCCTTATCACTTTCTATTGTATTTACAATCCCACTGCAAAAAGGAAATGCTTGAACATGATGTTAATCGGGGTTTGACTAGTTGAACCGGGTCATAAAATAACACTTTTCCCCAGCCAACTTCATAAATTTTTTTCATTGCTTATAGTAGCAGAGATACCATAAATCTATGCCACCATTTTTATTTCCCTTTCTTATGAATAATGCCCTGGAAAACCTAAGGGTATAGCAACCCCTAAAGATATTTTTTTATATTTCCAAACAACACTTGATCAACGTTAGGGGGCAGATTCACTAAGGGTCGAATTTCGAAGTTAAAAATACTTCGAAATTCGACCCTCGAATTGAAATCCTTCGACTTCGAATATCGAAGTCGAAGGATTTAGCGCTAATCCTGCGATCGATCGCAGGATTTTTCGTTCGATCGAACGATTAAATCCTTCGAATCGAACGATTCGAACGATTTTAATCCAACGATCGAAGGAAAATCCTTCGATCAAAAAAAGGTTAGCAAGCCTATGGGGACCTTCCCCTAACATTGACTTCGGTAGGTTTTATCTGCCGAAGTAGGGGGTCGAAGTTTTTTTTAAAGGGAAAGTACTTCGACTATCGAATGGTCGAATAGTCGAACGATTTTTACTTCGAATCGTTCGATTTCGTTCGAATTCAAAAGAATTTAACCAATTCGATGGTCGAAGTACCCAAAAAATACTTCAAAATTCGAATTTTTTTCATTCGAATCCTTCACTCGAAGTTAGTGAATCTGCCCCTAGGTGTACAAGTTTACCAAATTCTACAGTATCTAACTCAGTAATTAGTGAGAGCCACATGTCTACTATGTTGCTTTCTTGAAACCTTTTAAATTGATTCTAGTAGACTGAAATAGAAACATTCACACTCATTTTTTCTTGAACTTTGATTATTTACTTAAGATTGTGTCTCACTAATTAAAAAAACCTTAGGAACTGAGATAATTTCCCACTTAACTTCCTCTTTATAACCTGTTAAATATGTTAGAAAATTAAGTGTTTTGTTCTTGAAATGTGATGTTAGGGCTCTAAAAATGTAGTGAGGTGCAAATAAAATAGGCACACAATGCCACGATTTTTGCACTTTGCTACTTTACCTATTACATTTGACTAAGCAACATATTTATTGCTAAATTTTTGGGCATATAATTGCAATTCTACTGTAAATTAACTACTCTCTTCGATCAATAGCACTTAATACTAAAGGGGCAAAAGCTGGCATCGCCTAAAATGTCTCTATCTTGCTACTCATTAACACATGCGTAAGGGGGTCATGCAAAGTCATTTGGATATTGGTGGAGAGCTGAAAGTCACAGAAAGATCATCCCTGATGTACATACAGAAAACACTCTAACGTTCAATGCACCTAATTGATACAAATGGGAAAAAAGACTTATCTGGGCCAAACTATCTATCTTTGTCATATGTTGGATACTTTGGGAGATATTTGTCAAAGGTCGAGTTGCTTTTTCCATGAAAAATTCAAGTTTTTGAGGGTATTTTTCACTAAAAATATTAATGTTTTTGGGGGTAAAAAAATAATAATTTTTTGAGATGTGTTTACCCCGAGGCCGTAAATAGCTTGAATCTGAAAATACACCATCTGAAACCTGTCAAGGTCATGTAGAATTCAATGGCAGAGGTCTCTTGAACCATTGTTAATGGACTACATGACCAATTCAAGTGATTTAAGGTTTTTTTTTTACTGTAAACTCTATCAATTCAAGTATTCAAGTTTTTCATCCCAACTACACTCATTCGAGTATTTTACGTTCAAGTGTTTTTTTTAAATTAGAAACCATTTGAGTTGTGAGTTCATTCAAGTTCATTCGAGGTCTAAAAAAAACCTCACAAAGCTCTAAAATTCAACCTTGGATAAATAACCCCCTTAGTACAAACTAAATGTATATGCTGGTAGGTAGGTCTGCATCCCTGCTAAAAGAGTTAACAGTTACAAATACCTGTACACACTGGAACTTTTCCACTCCAAGTATTGTCTGGCTGACATATTCTGTGTTCTGTTCCACCAGAGAGAATGTATCCTGGCTGACAGCTGTATATCAATGTATAACCAAGAGATGGCAGATCCATTCCAACAACATTTGAGTGTAATGGAGATTCTGGTTGCTTACAGCTGTGTGCTGTCAAGAGAAAAAAATTGTATGTCACAAAACTGTGATATTGACACTGTAACTAAATCTAGTTTTATATATACACCAGTGCTCTAGAACTGTAGGGGTTAGGAGGAAACAAATAATACAATCACACATCAAAGGCATCTTAACTGCTGAAATCTACATAGATTCCTAAGTGAAGGACACATAACAACAAATAAAGGTTAGGGGCACATTTACTTTTATTAACTCTTTCAAGACTATTACTAACATTGTGATAACTGTCAAGAAAGTGTTTAACAAAAGCAGTTAAACACCATACTATATTATGTGATGTAATAGTCCAGTAAAGCAAGGTAATATTTTAGCACAGTAAAACTATTTGACTTGTTACATTTGAAATTAAACATAAATGTGCTTCTACATTTTTATTTTATTTTAATCAGTGTTACACATTTGTATAAGTGTGTGTATGTATGTATATATATATATATATATATATATATATATATACACAATCTTTTTTTCACAGAATAAAATTTACATAACTGAACACAGAGAAGTGTTCTGATGTTGCTCTGCTCAGGAAGAAGATGAGAAAGGGCTTCTGAACTATTTCCTGAGCAGAGCAACATCACAACATTTCTCTGTTTTCCTTCTGAATGTACTGTATATCTCTTTGACTGCACAGTAACATGAACAGTTACAAACAGTTACAAAAGTCATTATATTTACACTTTAAATTAAATAGAAAAGCATAGAAAAGCACCCTTAGCAATATAGCATTCATTTTCTATCCTTTAAATAATACATTCATAGTTCATGGTGCAAAGAAAGAGCTTCCAAGGTTCTTTTGTCCTTGTCTTCCTACAGTTTCCTGTTCATCATAAATGTATTGACATCCTGTTCTCCCTAACCAATACGTGCAAATGGGAATCTTCAAAAATATATTCATCAGTGTGGTCTCACCCACATTTTAACGTACAATCATATTAAACATATATTAGTTACTCGCGCTCCATTTGTAATTATACTGTACTTGCAAAAATAAAGGCAGCTTTAGATTTTAACAAGTATTCATTCTGTTATTTGTATGAAATTCTATGAAGTAAAAATAACCTGCATAAAAAATGTCATACACTTACGAATACATTCAGTTGGAATGCCACTCCAGGTGAGGTCGGGAAGACATGTACGGGATGTGGACCCATGTAAGAGATATCCTTTTTTGCAAGAGAACTGCACAGTTTTCCCCATCTTATAAAAAGAAAAAATAACAATGTTCAGATACCAAAAGTCCTTCAAGACAGACATAGTCCTTACCATACATATTTTGTAGGTAGCACAATTAAAAAACAACTGCCTGCCTCTAAATAAGAGTGCCAGCAACAGTTGAGGTCACCCACCTGCTATTCATATTTTATGACTGGCTACTTTAGTTTTACAATCTTTGTTCAAAATAAGGAAAATAAAGCCATCTGCACTAGTTTCATAGACAGTTGTTTTTTTTTTTGTACAGTTGCCCATAACCTCGGTTAACCATATTCTCCAGGAGACAATGTATCTGGGTACACGTAGGGGCCTATTCACAAAGGGTCGAATATCGAGGGTTAATTAACCCTCGATATTCGACTGGGAATTAAAATCCTTCGACTTCGAATATCGAAGTCGAAGGATTTTAGCGCAAATAGTGCGATCGAAGGATTATTCCTTTGATCGAACGATAATATCCTTTGAATCGAACGATTCGAAGGATTTTAATCCAACGGTCGAAGGAATATCCTTAAAACTTATGGGGACCTTCCCCATAGGCTAACATTGAGTTCGGTAGCTTTTAGATGGCGAACTAGGGGGTCGAAGTTTTTTCTTAAAGAGACAGTACTTCGTCTATCGAATGGTCGAATAGTCGAACGATTTTTAGTTCGAATAGTTCGATTCGAAGTCGTAGTGGAAGGTCGTAGTAGCACATTCGATGGTCAAAGTAGCCCAAAAAAGACTTCGAAATTTGAAGTTTTTTTTACTTCGAATCCTTCACTCGAAGTTAGTGAATCGGCCCCGTAAAGTCTTTCCCCTATTCCAGTTGAGCAAAATCTACAATAGTTTGGCTTAAGGCTTCCAACAAAATACCCTGTGACTTCAATAGCCCCTCTTCATTTGACTTCAACAGGAACCATTTGACAATGCCACAATAAGGGAATTTTCTGGTACTTCTCCACAGGCTACAATGTACCAGTGGATAAAACTCCACTGTAAGCCACAGCCATAACATGGCCACTAAAGATTTCCTAAGGCAGTAATAAGGTGGATTTAAGTTTTACTGCCTGGCTTCAGTTTATTTTTTAATCCTCTTGTTTGGGCAAACTGATCATTGATAATCATAATCATAATCATAATCATCCATTATATGACAATTTTCATTAAAATCTCTGGGGGATTTGTTATATAATTGGCTTATACACTGCTACCTGTTTATCAGATATTTTGGAGAGAAGGGTTATGTAAACAAAAGAACAATAACTGAAGAGATGATCAGTTTGTGAGTTGAGTTTACTATCCACATGGGAATTAATTTTGAGAGTATTAAAGTAACTAGATTATGCATAGACTGTGAATTTTGAAATAACAGCGATGTTCGTATTTCATACCAAACACTCACTGTGAGTAGATCACAGTACACCACTGAAAAAGTTTAGTTAGAAGCAGGGTCAGACTGGCCCACCGGGATCCTGGGAAAAATCCCGGTGGGCCCCAGTCTTATTGGGCCCCTCTGCTGCTGCCACTAGCCCACTTGACACACCGATAATCTGACATCATTGCATATCCTTCTGTGCCACTGCTCGTGACCCACTACAGCTCCCAGCAATGTTTACTTCTCCTTTAAAAGGAGATCTGCAGTATTCGGTGAAAAGTAGACTGTGCGATGACATCACTGGAGACTTGCAGAGAGAAGTCCGCGAAGGAGAGAGGACTCCGACTTTTTGTGCAGCTCTGGTGAGCCATCGAGGGGAGAACTTGGGGAGGGAGTGATGGGTAGATAACGAGCAATGTAAGGGTGCCGAGCAGCGGAGGAGGAGGAAGCAAGCAGCTAATGCAGTCGCAGGTAGGCCTCCTACACTTTTTCTCCCCCCCCCCACACACGCTACTTCATTGACTGCTGCTGCTGCTGCACAGTCTGTTACCTCCAACCAGACACCCACGAAGCCCTAAGAAAGTTTATTAGTTGCCCTCCTCCCCCAGCCAATTTTGCTTGTTATCCACATCCACAAGTTACATATATAGGGTATGTGGGTTTTTCTCTCATTTAATTTAACTTTAAAACCCTAGGGCCTCTAAATGTCTGCCCCTGAACGTCCCCCTCCTCTTACTGCTCTCCTCACAGTCATTCATCCCTCCTGTCTATTCCTTTTATTGTTGTACTCAGGCTGGGCTGCATATAGTGATTAAATTAAATGAATCAAATTCAAGTTACTGTATTATTAATTGATCAATACAATGAATGAAATGTATTATTTATTAATACCAATTAATTGATTAAATAAAATAAATGGAGTACTAGTGTTTATATAATGTGTGTCTGTGTATAAAGTAGAACACCAATTTTACATTTTTCAGGGGACCAGAAAAAATAATGTAAAATCACACATGTGTTTATGAAATTTATTCTTTAAGTTCTCAAAGCATATGAGTGAAGTAAATTTTAATTTGTAATACAATATTTACTAGTTAATGACAAATGTTAAGCAACGTTAATGTTTCATTATGGGGGGCATGTGCAAAGCCCCTCTGACAGTCACATGCACAACCTAAAGCAATAAGTGATTGGTGCAGGACAGTATGAAGTGCAGACTCATTGGAATTGAGTATCTACAGGCAAAATTTACATCTGGTTAGTTTTTTTAGAAGTATTTAACGTGTCTATTCTATTTTCTTGCAAATGAAAATGTTTGGTTTGGCATAACTCTGTCTTGTGGGCTTTCATGAGTAAAGAGGGCCCTCAAGGTCAGATTTTCTGGTGGGCCCCAGGTGCCCCATTCCGACACTGGTTAGAAGCCAGTTTAAAGCCAATGTTTAAAGTTGAAGTGTTGTGATGTCAGTAATTTACATCCCATTTGTAGATGAGTGCTCAGAACACAGAAACTAAAATGGCCTTCTTGCTGGGAGAAAATGCAAGGCAATAGCTTATATAAAGCAGAAAGTAGTATAAGATTTTTTTATAATAGCCAAGTAAAATTAGAAATCAGTAGCAGTATGCAATGAAGTAAGTATTCAACACTGAATTAAAGTACACAAACCTCTAGCAGACATAGGGGCATATTTAACAAGGGGCAAATTTCGAATTGAAAAAACTTCGCAATTTGAATTCAAAAACACCAACCGAAATTAAGTTGAAGGTTTTTATTGGTCGAATAGGTCCATATTCGGCCGAATTTGAATCGAAGGAATAGAGCATTCAATCAAATTCGATTCAAAGTTTTTCCCCCAAAAAACTTTGATTTTTCAAAGTCTACCAATTGAATCCAAGTAGGTTCGAGGAGGTCCCCCATAGGCTAAAACAGCAATTTGGCAGATTTTAGATGGTGAACGGTCGAAGTCAAATTTTTTAAGTGACTGTACTTGATAAATTTTGATATTCAAATTTTTTAATATTTTTAAAATTCAAATCAAATTTGGACTATTCCCTAGTCGAAGTATACAAAAAATAGCTTGAAATTTGAATTTTTTTTTCATTTGAAAATTCACCTCGACCTTTGATAAATCTGCCCAATAATGTAGGTTTGTTAAACATGGCCTGCCTTCATAGCAACAGGGAAGAAATGGCTCATAGTCTAATTCTGTAGTATAATAAGTCATTCAAGAGCAGTACTTGATTTTATTTCAGCCTGTTGTCCTGTTAAATAGTTTATTAGACACTATGTAAATGTTTTCTGTTCTAGCCCAGAAACAGTATTATGGGTATCTACTGAAACAGATGCCATCTTTTGATTGATGTGCTAATAAAATGACGGCTAGGGATGGACGAAAAAATTCACCAGACATGGATTAGTGGTGAATTTTGGCATTTTGCCACCCTCAAATAAATTCGCAAAACTGTGGCAAAAATTCATTGGCAAAAAATCCGCTGCAACAAAAAGGATTTGTCACACATCAAGATAGTTGTGCGCATAAAATTGTTGTTTGTCAAAATTATTCGGACACCCATTGACTTTGCATTTGGACAAAATATTATAAAAATTGTTGTTTGCGTCAAAATTGACAAGTGTCAAAATATTTTTCGCCATTTTGCAAATTTTTTCACTGTTTTGTGAAACAGATTCGCTGATCACTTATGATGGCCCATATACTTTGATTAAATGACTAGCATCATCAGGAAACTTCAGAAAATTGATGTCCTCGTTTCATGGCATTATGTTGACTCATGTATTACCACATACAGTAGCAGACAACTTTTATCTCTGACACATATCAAGCCCCTTAAGATAGCCATACAAGAGCAAATTGAAGCCTGAATGCTGAACAACTGGATCAGCCTGATATTTCCCAACTCAAGGTGAACGTATCAGTGAAAGATCCACTCATTTTATGACCTCACCAAACTAGCAGATCTTAACATGTAAGGGTGGATTTAGCCTGACACCCCTTGCTATCAATTTATAAAAAAATGCTTATTCATGAATTCTTTAAGCTATGCCCCTAAGCATAAAGGAAATGGTTGAGCATTAAAAACCCTCTTAAAATCTCTGGGAAAGAGGTGAAAAATAAAATAATTATATCATCATTTCTGATAATAAAAAATAAAGGTATACAGGTACATTAAAAACAATTGGAACCTACAGGGTGAACCAACATTTCATCTTTATGTATTTGCATTTATAAATATCAGTACAATGTGCCTGATAACTTACCTGATATCCATATGTATTATTTTGAAAGCCATGCCGTGGTGTACCAGGGTTTTCACAAGATGTCCATGTGGGCTCTATAAAAATAAATATCATTACTATTACTACAGAATACGCATGGTGCCATTCTTTTCTTAGAAGACCATATCCGTTAACTATTTTTTAGTTTTTTCTTTCTATTTTTCCTTGCTATTTTAATTTCTATTTTTCCTTAGAAAATAATGTATGATGTGCATTGTACCTTGGGCTAACTTTTAATAGCTAAACCCAGAAGTTCTTAGCTCAAGTACAAAAAGTGCAACAGCATAGATTTTATGAGAATTATCCCATAAGTACAGGAAGCTTTTTTATTATCACAGACTGATCTGTTAAATTGGCAAGAGACACAGAATTTACTTGCACTTATATGAGAATATCTTTCTAATCTGCTCCGGTGGGGGGATCCTGCAGTCTTATTCTGGGAATTTACAGCTTAATACATCAATCTTAAAAGGTGTCTTGGGATACACTGTACACTTTCATTACCTCACATGTCTCCAGATTAGACTGAAAGGGCAATAGATCATCATCTGTAACTTTCAGACCAGATTGCTGTAGATCTTTCAAGGTGTAATAAGATATTTATTTAACAGCTTTCAGAACCAAAAACAGAGGATCGATTTATGAGCTTTTAAAAGTGTTTCATTATACAGATTGAGCTTTCTCTTTTATATTTACACCAACAGTATGTGGTGCTTCAGAAGCAAAACTCGCCATCATGCAACACTGGCTCTTTGTTTACAAAAAGAACAGAACTATAACACTCTCACTCCAATATTCCCCTTTTCATTCATAATAGTCCTTGAATTTTACAGTGCCTTTTAAATTGCCTTTTGAAATCATTCAAGGTTCTATTTTGTATAGCAAGCAACAGACTTTTAGCCACTTGTAAAAAACAAAAATATCAAAAGGTTTCTTTTAACATTCATGCATCAAGACACTCTTAGTAGAAGAATAAGAGGTTTCATAAGAAATATTTTCTCTCTTCCTCAACAAAAAAAAAACATTTTTTTTGATATATGGCATCTCAACTGGAAACTCGTACATACTGTAGCTGTGAATACATTATTTTAGATGTTTTTTTACAAAAAATAAAAATGTATTTTAATATTATTATTATTATTACAAAGTTTAGTCTGCAGTAGCATTGTGTGTATGAGATTTTACCAGGACACCATCAAGAAAAAGAAAAATATTATTTGAAACTTTAAAGCTTGGCTACCATCTTTTAGATGTAAACAAAGTATAATTCTGTAAGAAATAGTTCGCTTAGCCTTTTTATTTCTTTTATCATAGTATACTGTAATAAATGGCAAACTATAAATGTACTTTTATTTTATTTATTTTTTTTTACCAATGTTGAATTTACCCTAGTTTAATTGCTAAATTGTTGTAATTGCTATATTTAATTAAGAGAAAACCGGGAACTCAATGCCTCTCCATGTTTGGATAAACTTCATAATTTAATTAAATCTTGTCATAAAATCTTGCCACTTATGAAAAAATGCACTGTCCTAAATTGTTCATTAACCATTATCAATTTGAAAATGAAGAAAACAATGCACACAAAAAAATCAGCCGAAAGGATAAGGCTGAAAAAGATAAAAGTATAAAAAATGGTACAGTAGAATGAAATATATTATTTTATGATAAATTGTAGACAAATTAGGTTGCAGCAGACTTTGTACATTAGTCATGAAGATATTTGGTTTAATACTGCAGCACATTACCTATGCATCGTGGAGGTGAACCACTCCAAGTCCCATCTGCCTGACATATCCTAGTATTGGACCCAACTAAAATGAATGGTAGATTGCACATAAACAACACCTCCGATTGAAATATAAAGCTCTTGCCCTCTCTTTTTCCATTGGCCGGTATTCCAGGGTCACCACAAAATTTTGCTGTAATGAAAGTAATAAATATATTTATTAGTTGCTACAATCTTACCAAATAAAAGTTATTCTATTAAATTGTTTTGTTTTTTTAATTCAATTAGTTTCTCACTATTGTATTGCATATTTCTTCAGTTACTATTTTCTGGCAAAGCTAAGGCCTACATTGTTTTCCAGGCAAATTGCAGTGTCAAAACTCTTGTAGCTGTTTTCAGAATACAATTTCATTAAAAAAATACTATTTATTATAAAAATTGGAATTTTCATGTGATTCCCATTAACAGCCATGGTTCAGTAAGGGTACGAAGAACAGAAAAGGGCCATTTTGTACAAGGATAAAACTATGTACAACAATATCAAATTAACAATGATATCATGCTAAGCTTAAAACAGCAAAAACTATTATTATTAGAAAAGGCAAATTTGACCCGTTTCGCCAAAAATTTGCCACTGGTAAAATGTTTTTGATGCGCATCTTTTTTTTTTTTATCGCAGGACGCCATACGAGTCTATAGGCGTCATTTCCGCAGCGAAACAAGGCGAAAAAATTCACCCATCCCTAATTATTATTATTTAGCACCTACAAGAAAGATTATCTAGTACATGCCACCCAATATTTACTGTGTATATCATTAGCTCCAATGCTGTGTTGAATTAGTTGAATATATAACAATATAAAAGCATTATAACACAATTGAGCTGCATAATATTTTTTCAAATTTTATTTTTTATATCTTAGATTTGACTTGATAAATGCATTACATTTTAAAGAGTCCCTTTATCTTTAAGGTACAGTTTTGGAATTCTCTCCCTGAATGTCCTGGTAGATACATACAGGCATGGATACCTATTGAGCATGTCAGAAAATACAAAGCTACTGATATGAACACTAAGGGGCCTATTTACTTACAATCAGATTCGCTTTGTTTCACAAATCATATTTTTTTCTCAAAACTTCAAGAAGTTTAAAAAATATTTCTCTGAAACTGAAAATTTAAGCTTTATTACATATATAAAAGATATAAAAAAAACTCTAATACAAAACTTCACCAAGTAAAAGCAGTTAAGTTCCCATAGAAGTCAATGGAATGGGCGCTGATCCTATTAGACATTTTTTAAGAGGTTTTTGGATTTTTTTGCTCTTATACCACTAAAATATGACCTTTAATAAATGTGGTTTCCTGGGGTATATGTATGAAAACTGAGGGGCATATTTATCAAAATGTGATTAGATTATAACTCATCACAGAAACATTCACTCACTTTCTATTCATCTCTATGGGATTTTTAGAATTGTATTTATCAACAGGTTACAATTATAGTTCCTATTAGATAACTACAATTCTAAAAATTCCATAGGAATGAATGGAAAGTGAGTTTTTTTGTGGTGTGCTCTAATCTCGTGTTTTGATATATCTGCCCCAAGACAATTTTTGCTGAAAACCACTGTTTTTAATCTCAAATTAATTAGCAGTGATCACTTCAACTAGAGGAGGGAGAAGCAAGACACATTTTTACATTCATTTTCAAGCAAGCTAGAAATCTGCGATTGGCAGGAAATCATGGGAAAACTTGATTATAAATAGTGATGGCGAATCTGACCCGTTCTGCTTTGTTGAAAATTCAGAAAACAGCAAAAATGCATTGAAGTCTAGGGGCGACAAAATGTTTTTGGCATTCAACAATTTTTTCTCCCATTTTAGTCTATGGTGTCATTTTTGTGGCAAAACATTCATTAATAATAAACAATCATTAATATTAAACAATCTTTAATGCTAAAGACACACTTCCCATTGCCTTCTGTGATATATTGGCAAGTTTTAGGTGGCTTCATTTTAATTTAGAATTTATAATTTTCAGAGAGGAGAATACAACTAAACAAATCACATTAAGGGGCAGATTTATCGATGGTTGAGGTGAATTTTTGAATGAAAAAAAAATCGAATTTTGAGCTATTTTTTGTGTACAGGTATGGGACCTGTTATCCAGAATGCTCGGGACCTGGGGTTTTCCGGATAATGGATCTTTCTGTAATTTGGGTCTTCATGCCTTAAGTGTGCTAGAAATTCATTTAAACATCAAATAAACCCAATAGGCTGGTTTGCTTCCAATAAGGATTCATTTTGTCTTAGTTGGGATCAAGTACAAGCTACTGTTTTATTATTACAGAGAAAAAGGAAATCATTTTTAAAAATTTGGATTATTTGGATAAAATAGAGTCTATGGGAGACAGACATTCCGTAATTTGGAGCTTTCTGGATATCGGGTTTCTGGATAAGTGATCCTCTACCTGTACTTCGAATAGGGAATGGTCCAAATCCGATTGGAATTTTAAAATATATCAAAAATGAGAATATCAAAATTTATCATGTACTGTCTCTTTAAAAATTCAACTTCGACCACTCACCATCTAAAACATGCTGAATTGCTGTTTTGGGGGACCTCCTAGAACTTATTTGGAGTCAATTGGAGGACTTTAAAAAATCAAAGGGTTTTTTTGGAAAAACTTTGAATCAAATTTGATCGAATGCACTATTCGTTTGATTCGTATGATTCAAATTCAGGCGAACATGGACCTATTCCATCGAAAACTGACCTATTTGACCAAAAAAAACTTTAACTTAATTTTGGTTGGTCTTTTTGAATTAGTATTTTGAATTTTTTTCAATTCAAAATTCAACCCTTGATAAATATGCCCATAATTGTGGAATGTTCTTATTGCCCTTTTAAATAAGAACGTAATTTTTGTTTTCCTTCCTATGGATCAATTTGATCCACTAGATCAACTTTTAGGTACAAGGAGGAACTTGACGGACTTCACTGTTTTCTACCACAACTACCTCACTACACTTCTAAGCTTCTGAATAGCGATGGGTGAATTTATTCGCCAGGCGCGAATTCACAAAACGGCCTTGAAAATTCACTGGCAAAAACGCTGTTTCGCAAATTTTTGCCGAAGCGAAACGGCTCAAATTCGCCCATCACTACTACTGAATTAAAATATATTTTTTTCAGTTTTTCTATCATTAATCTTTCTCAAAATACCTTTGATGTGGCTAAGTATTAATTGCTGAAAAACATTTACAAATAACTCTTTTGATGAAAAGGGACACGTGGAATCTCAAGTTTATGAAATGTTTTCGAGCGAGTCAATTGCCAAGTCACCCTTCCGATCTCTCCTAACATCTTCTTTTGGCTTCAGTTACAGATTAAATTAGCACCCCTTCCCTTTCAGTAACTAAGGAAACCATCCGACTGAATATTAAAACAAGGCATATCCTTCACATGGACGTGCATCACTGGAAAAATCATTTCTCAGCTCTGAACAGTGCTGAATTTTTGAAATCTCTCAGGTGACTTTTCATCATTTGATATATTTATATTGCAACAGCGCTCAGTTTAGAATCCATTAAAGAACAATAATTATTGCATTGTTACAGCCCATTGTAATGAAGTTTTTTTTCATCCCTATGCATGAAGAACATAATTTTTATCAAATTCTTTGTCAGGATTGAGTCGCCTTCTATAGCTTTTATTATATATATATATATATATATATATATATATATATATATATATATATATATATATATATATATATATATATATATATATATATATATATATATATATATATCCTATACACTTTTTTTTCTTCCAGATATATCCTATATTTTATCGAGGAAAAAAGGTAGCTGTACATCTTTTCCACAGGGCTGAGAAAGCAAAACAGTGTATAAACTATGTTTAGGTCAACCAAACAGCAGCATCTCATTAATACCAATGCGAGTGTGATATAAATTGCCATCTGGATATAGGAGGCTGAACTATTCACCTGCAATAAATACTGGTTCAAGTAACTGTACTGTGGTTGTGCCCATAACAATATAAAACAAATTGCTGAGAGTTACTGCAATGACCTTTTCAATTCAATATACTTATTAAAAACAAACATAACAGCGTAGTCAATTTTAAAATATACAGCAAATATATCAAACTTTTGTTAGGCCAATTTTTGGTTAAGCATCCAAGTCAGAGGGACAACAGTGTATTGATCTTAGAAGAAGTATACAGATTTTTTTGGTTACATTCTTTTCAGATTTTTTTCTGATGCATAAAGGGTCACTGTATTTTTCGATTTATTGTATATTGGTCCAATTAAATATCTATTATATAGGTACAGTATGGGATCTCATTGGCATATTCTGAATTATAGAAAGGTCATCTACCATAGTGTCTATTTTAAGATAATTGAATTATTTTTTAAATAATTTCTATTTTCTCTGTAATAATAAAACAGTACCTGGTATTTATTTCAACTAAACTAGCATACATTGGTATGGGTTTGTTTAATGACTAAACTCACTTTCTCTAAAACTACAATTATTGTGACATTTATTAAAAGATCAGAATAAAAAAGGTATGGATGGAAAATTACACTGACCAATGCTTAAAAAATATGAATACCTTTTAAAAACCCAAAAGTCTAAATTGATTAAAAATGGTCCAATAAGATCAGTGCAGCTCCCACTGACATCTATTGGACCTTGACAACTTTTATATGGAGAAGTTTTGTATAAGATGTTTTTGTGGATTCATATTTCTATTCACTTCTAAAAAATGGACAATTTATAAAAATCTATAAAGAAATGTATAAAGAAAGAAGAAAGGTCAACATTTTTTACATTTGTAAAAATGTTAGTTTTTGTCATGATTTTATCAAATAGCAAGGAAATTGTAATCTTATACAGTATGTTACTAAATTTACCACATTGGGGTTATTTGTGGAAAATCAAGATTTTTTTTTCCTGAATAACATTTATTTATTACCCCCAACCCAGTTTATTAAAAAAAAAGTAATGTTTTTCTGCCTCATTAAAAATTCTGTTTTTTTTTCTGCAAATACACAGCCGTGAATATTCTTAAATATAGTACTCATAGGGAAAAAAATGCAATAAAGGAAAAAAGTTGACACATTTTGAAGTGGTTTTTTTGCCCATATCTGTATTTTTTTTCCCTTGACCTCAAAAATTGATCTATCAGCCTCATAAAACAAATCTATGATGGCAGGTTCAGTGTTAGTCTATGGGTCCACAGGCAAAGGGTTAATCCATGCCATGGTTGTTTTTTTTTCCCTTTAACGGGATCATGCAATTTTTGACATTACAAGACATTCTGGTGCAGATTAATTTAGCTGTAAGGCACATATTGAGCCAATGCTCATGTTTTTATGTATATAATTACATTTATTGAGACTACACACACATAGATAGATGTGCTGTTACTGTGTAATCTATGACATCAGTGTTGGGGATAAGAAATAAGCTACTTCTGCATTTCAGATTTTTTTTATTTTATATGAAGTTATGGATCTTTATTTTATTGTCTTAATAATGTCAACATTTCCTGTATTGCTACATGATATACAGATAACAGCTAGATATATGCCATTTTATCATTTTGGTTTATTTTTGTCAACCCTCACTCCTGTTTCAGGGTCAATATACTTAGGGGCCAATTCATTAACTTCGAGTGAAGGATTCAAAGTAAAAAAACTTAGAATTTCGAAGTGTTTTTTGGGCTACTTCGACCATCGAATGGACTACTTCAACCTTTGACTACGACTTTGAATCGAAGGATTCGAACTAAAAATCGTTCGACTATTTGACCATTCGATAGTCGAAGTACTGTCTCTTTAAGAAAAAACTTCGATCCCCTAGTTCGCCACCTAAAAGCTACCGAAGTCCATGTTAGCCTATGGGGAATGTCCCCATAGGCTTTCCAAGTTTTTTCTGATTGAAGGATAATCCTTCGATCGATGGATTAAAATCGTTCGAATCGTTCGAATCGAAGGATTTAATAGTTTGATCGAACGATTATTCCTTCGATCATTCGATCAAACTATTTGCGCTAAAATCCCAGACGAATATTGAGGGTTAATTAACCCTCGATATTCGACCCTTTGTGAATTTGCCCCTTAAAGTTCAACTTTAAATTAACTTTAGAATTACATTGTCTTATTCTTGAAACATATCAATTGTTCTTCATTTTTTATGTTTTTTGAATAATTTCCCTTCCTAGTCTCCTTTCAGAGTACAATTTATGCTATCTAGTTCACTGTTCCCACAAACTGAAAAAACAGTTTCTCTGATATTGTTTTATTGCTGTTCTTTCTTTTTATTGTTTATCTTTCTACAGAAGCCCTCTTCCATTTATTTTCTATTCTGATATGACTTTGTGGTTGCTAAATCAAGTAATCCCACACAGAGCTGCAGAAAAAAAGACCAACGGTAGATTACCATACCATTTTATACAATTTACTAAAAGTACAGGGTGAGCTAAACTTGTGACATGTTTGAAACTGACTGATTTGCTATGTCCTTATTTTAAAGGTAATATAACTAAACCTATTCATATGCAGAAAGAAAAAAATATTCTGAGATAGTTAATGGTAATCACCTATTGTGTGAAGAAAATAATCCTTGTAAAGCCACTTCTATGTTTCTATTTTCCCATTCATGAGCATCAAGCTTAATCTCAACCAAAAAAAAAGGATAATTTTTGGAAATCCCTTTTTCTTTTATAGTAAACCATGTAGTCTGAAACTATTTATTCAAAAAGCAGGAGACATTAGAAAATATATACAAACGGAAAGTAAAAATTTGCATTGCTTGCCTGCAAGGAATTTTCACATCACTTTTTTAGTCTGTATCCAAAATTGAATTTAACCATTTATGTGCACAATGAAATGTACTCCTTTATCTTTTTTAGAACTTATTTTAATATAAATAACATGATTTATAAGCACATTGTACAAACTAACAGGTTGGATATTGGCAACGATTTTTCCTTTGCCTGCCAACAACATATGTGCTCTGCTGCCAACAGTCAAAGTGACAGCCTGCCACTGGGGAAGCATGTATGTTTTAGGGTTTAATGTTACACTATACAGAAGCCCATTCCCTAGTGATGTACTTTCACAGTGCTCTTAACCTGGCAAAACAATCAACAGTTAAAGGTTTAAGGCTGATCCATGTTAAACAGAAAACCTTACTAGTCTTTTGTGACTTCTTATTCATTATAAGGTGTCTAAAATCTAGTCATAAAACATGACTAGAATATATATAAGAAATACTATTGAGACATTAGTATGCTGACAGAGAGAACATTACTATTAATAATTGATCCATGGGAGTAGCAATATCTACTCATTAATTTAAAGGGAAGTCACCTTTTTGCAAACCAAAATAAACTTGTCTCCCAATAGGAAGCTTTACTAAAATAAATAGATAAAATAAGATATTAATAATGTGTCTTTACCCTCCAGTTAATTTGCAGAGAACAGTAGCAGGAAATAATGAAGCCAGCTATCCTCTCTGTAATTATTATCTACTATCCATACCCTGCAATCCATATTGGTCTATATAGCATTAATACTATTGGCTGCCAATACAATTAATGATATGATTTAAGTGAGAGACACGAGAGGGTAAATGAGACATTTTTGATATAGCATCCTATAGGTAGTCCAATATCCCTTTAAATTCCTTGTTTGTCAGCACCCTTCTTTACAATGCTACAGGCAAAATATATAATTCAGTTATGGGATATGGAAAGCCATTATCCAGAAAGCTCTGAATTACAAGAAGGCCATCGCCTATAGATTCTTTTTTAATCAAGTAATTCAATTTTTAAAAAATGATTTAATTTTCTTCTATAATATTGCAACAGTACCTTGTATTTGACCATAAGATATAATTAATCCTTATGGGATTATTTAATATTTATATGACTTCATTTGATGTTTATTATTTTTAGCAGACTTAGGGGCAGATTTATCAAGGGTCGAATTTCGAAGTTAAAAACTTTTTTTTGGCCGTTTTCGAACGATTTAATCAATCGATCAAACGCTTTTCAGAAAAAAATACTTGACTTTTTAAAACATAGCCAAATTTCTAGGAGTTCCCCATAGGCTAACATAGCAATTCGACAGGTTTAAGGTGGCGAAGTGTCGAAGTCTAATTTTTTAAAGAGACAGTACTTCGATTTTCGAATGGTAGAATATTCAAAGTATTTTCAATTCGAATCGAAGTTGAATTTGGCCTATTCAATGGTACCCAAAAAATACTTTGAAATTCAAAGATTTTTAATTTGAAAAATCACTTCGACCCTTAGTAAATGTGCCCCTAGATGTATGTAGATTCCAATTATCAAACGACCGCTTATCTGGAAAACCTTAGATCCCAAATATTTACTCTGTATACAATACTTGTATTTTGATACATTCTCTTTAAAGGAATGACATATACTGTCCAATACATACTACTTAGACTTAGCAAAAAACTGATTTCGCTGCCATATTCCCCTCCAATTTTCTCAAAAATGATGACTACAGTATTTAAAAAAAAATGGTGCTATGTTTATGTTAGTTATATGTTAGTTTATGTAATTGTATAGTTCCTCCTTTACATTTATTTTACCACTTTTCTTGCATGTGGCATGAAATCAGAACATTTTCTTCAGTGTTTCAAGAACTAAGAAACTAGGATGTTTTGAGCATAATGATCTTCACCATATAACACCAACAGTGTAGCTTTAACAAAGTCTGAATATTTTATGGAAGGAAAACAGGCAATGTAGAATATAATGTTCATCTGGAAATAATATAAAATGTTTTTACTTGTAGGCAATATAATTCTATACATTCTAGTGGAATTGCAGAAACACAAAAGAAAATATCTGATACTTATAAGGTTTCTGCTCACTTGCATGCATCTTTACAGTATTGTCCTGCTGCTTTCTTATTTCTGTAATAATGTGCTGAAACACATTATTACAGAAATAAGAAAGCAGCAGGACAATACTGTAAAGATGCATGCAAGTGAGCAGAAACCTTATAAGTATCAGATATTTTCTTTTGTGTTTCTGCATCTGGAACAAGTAATGTTTCAGAGCTAATTTAAAAAATAGATATAAAACAAATAAATGTAACTAATTAGGCATTTGCAGCAGTACAGTGTTTATGCATATAATGATTAATACATCTTTGTTTAGGTTGCAGTGAGTACAATCCAAATATAAAACACTCAATTTAATAAAATTGTGGGAAAAAAACTTGAATACTTCAACTTTGTGCATTCACAAGCTCAAAGAACATTAGAAAAACAAAAAAAAAATAATAAAACATTGTATAGGACAACTCCAACTGGCAACTTTTAGATGCAGAATTTTAAAATTTGTATTTCAAGTCTTAATAATTCTCTAATTTGAATTAGTGATTTTAAGCTAAAATAAAACTTGATTTGCGGCAAAAAATTAATTGGAGTACTGATAAATAGGGATGTAGTGAACTGTTCGCCGGCGAACTTGTTCGCGCGAACTTCGACCGTTCGCGTCCGCCGAATGTTCGCGAACGTCGCGTGACGTTCGCATTTTGAGTTCGCGTTCGATTCGAATACAAATCGTTCGACCATTCGACCATTCGAATTCCTTCGACCGCTAAAAATCGAACGATTTCCATTCGTTCGAACAATTGTAAGCATTCGATCGAATGAAAAGCATTTGATCGAATGCTTCGATCGTTCGATTCGAATGAAAATCATTCGATCGAACGATTAAAATCCTTCGATCGTTCGATTCGAACGATTTTAGCGGGGGTTCGAAGTTCGCGAACTGTTCGCGAACGTTCGCATTTTTTGCCGGTGTTCGCGAACGGCGTTCGCGAACACCAAATCGGCAGTTCGCTACATCCCTATTGATAAATCACCCCCTTTGTGTGTTGAGGGGAATACCCAGGAGATATTTGTAGGACACCCCGAAATATAATACATTTATGTAGAATATTATTTGGAAATATTGCTTCTAACTCACGCAAGCACTGGGGTACTTCCCCACTCCACGTTCCATTTCCAACGCAGGTAAGCAGTGCAGGAAAAGACAGTTCATAGCCAGGAGAACAAATATAACTAATGCTAAATCCCCAGTCAAAATTTGTGCCTTCTATTTTTCCATTGGACACTTGTGGAGGCAAAGGGCAAGTAACCGCTGCAAAAATAAAATTAAAATGATCAGACAGAAATCTTGCATCAATGTCAGCCAACATCTTAATTGCTTTAGAGACAATAAAATTCAAAGTTATTTTCCACAATGTAGCACTTATCCAATAATTCCAAAAAATTTAGCCCATAAAACGCTGTGTCTGCAATTAAGGTTACAAATTTTTCTCATTCAGTAACCAAAAACTAATTGTTGCACCAATGACAGTATTGACATTGTACAAACAGGACATGGGTAATATGCACAAAGAGAATATTTGTGCTACTGTAGGTACAGGTATGGAAACTGTTATCCAGAATGCTCAGGACCTGGGGTTTGAATTTGTAAAAAATTGAAAAATTTGAATATTGAAATTTATCATGTACTGTCTCTTTAAAAATTAGACTTCGAAGATTCGCCATCTAAAACAAGCCGAATTGCTGTTTTAACCTTCTAGAATCTATTTGCAGTCAATTGGTGGACTTGGAAAAAACTTTGATCGAATGCGCTATTCCTCTGATTCGTACGATTAGAATTTGGCCAAATACGGCCAAAATTTCGGTTAAATTCGAATTTCGAAAGTTTTTGCAATTCGAAATTCGACCCTTGATAAATATGCCCCTAAATAAACCCAATAGGCTGTTTCTGCTTCCAATAAGGTTTAATTATATCTTAGTCAGGATCAAGTACAAGATACTGTTATTATAGAGAAAAAGGAAATACTTTTTAAACATTTGGGGGGTTATTTATCAAAGCCCAAATTTATCTGAATATTTTCTGTTACAAACTCCGATCAAATCTGCTCGGGTTTTTTGCGCTTATTTATTACATTTTCCAGAAAATTAGCTTTTCGGAATTTTCACTTGAGAACTCTGAAAACTTTGGGGTATTGCCCTAAACCCAGCGCACATCAAAAATTCATCGCAACTTCTCCCATTGACTTATATGCAACCTTGACAGGTCTAAGATGCCGGATTTTCAGACTTGGACTTTTCCATCCTCTGGGTTTAATAAATTCTGAAAAATTTTGATTTTGTTTTAAAAGTCAGATTTAATAAAAAAAATCATGAATTTTTCATGATTTTTGCATTCGGAGTTTAGTAAATAACCCCCTTGGAGTATTTATATAAAAAGGAGTCTATGGGAGACAGCCTTTCTGTAATTCAGAGCATTCTGGATAACGGGTTTCCTGTACGGATCCATACCTGTACAATAAAACAGGCATGTAGGACTCATGCATGGCATTCTAAAGTGCCAATTTAAGCACTTTTTTCCTAGCACTGCATTACATTTTAATTAATGAGCTCTATTAAAATGAACACATTGCATTCTTTAAATGTAATAACAAAAAATGTATATTTTTTAAAAGCACCAACGCAAACAGTGTTAATGGTCTTTGAACCACTATTATAGCAACATGCTCAGTACAGACTCTTTTGCCACATCACAGATTTTTTATTCACTAAAATAGAAAATGTTAACGGTAGTGTCATTAAGAATACCTTTAAGAAGAAAATGCAGCAAGCAATGAGCCAGTTATATTTTTATAGTCTTCTTTGCTTTGGGATAAAAAAAGAGCTAGAAACATAGCTTATATGATACTTCTAGATGTAAAGAGACAGAACTAATGTAGTTTGACAGGCCTCAATCAATGTGTAGATTTTGAAGGAATGGTTTCTTGAACACAGCATGTAGCAGTTTGTTTTTAACCTTCTAACTGAACAAGTGTGTTCACAAGCTGGTAATGTTGATGCATCCCCACAAAAAAATGTGATATACAGGTATAGGATCCCTTATCCAGAAACCCGATATCCAGAAAGCTCCGAATTACATAGACTTCATTTTATCCAAATAATCCACATTTTTAAAAATTGTTTCCTTTTTCTCAGTAATAATAAAACAGTAGCTTGTTCTTGATCCAAACTACAATATCATTAATGCTTATTGCAAGCAAAACCAGCCTATTGGGTTTATTTAATGTTTAAATTAATTTCTAGTAGACTTAAGGCATGAAGACCCAAATTACGGAAAGATCCGTTATCCAGAAAACCCCAGGTCCCGAGGATTCTGGATAACAGGTCCCATACCTGTATATGAAGAAATATGAGCCAATTTATCAAGGTGTTAAATTAAAGCTCACCACAGTCAAATTCCACCACTTTCTATTCATTCCTATGGGATTTTCAGAGGCATATTTATCAAATGGGGAACTCTTTTTACAGAATGTTGCTACTCATTCGCACTTTGATAAATCTACCCCATAGTCACCCAGAAAAAGAAAAAAAGAACATGATGCAGTAGTTTAGATGTAAATAGAGACAATGGCTTCCATTTATTATCATGGAGATTTACGTGTGACCTATTGATTTATATTTGTCCTAAATGGAAAATGTTAGCAGGATCATATAACTATAGAGGTATAATTACACATGTAATAAAAGGTACAGTATGAATAGCTATGAAGAACTTAAAGCATGTTGAAAGCATGCATGTATAAGCAGTTTATCACAGTAATCTTCCTACAGTATGTTAGTTGTCATCAAGATAAGCGATGAAGCACTGGTAAGAATTACTCTGAATGGAGACCATATAGCATCTGTAATTGAGAAGTTCATTTATATCCTCCTTTTTGAAGTCTAATTACTTACATTATTTATTATATGTGTGTCCAGCTACATCTATACTGTAGTTATATATTATTTGGCATAGGGGAATGTTTGCTTTAGAATTTTGTATGTGTTTTGCTTTGCAAAACCATCAAAGACAGTATGATAACACTATGCAAGTGTATTATATTAAGTACAGATGGAACAAGATTGTTTTGAGAACAATGGCTACACATATCACATCATTCATTTCAATAAAAAGGATATGATGTAAATGGAGTGGCATGGTGGGTGATGATAAGCGTTTGCTCCATCTAAATATCTAGAAATGCAAGAAAATATTGTGTAATACCCAATAAGAATGCATACCTTTACAAACTGGGATTATTCCACTCCATGTACCATTACTTGTACACACGCGAGTGGCAGAAATTTTAGGATCCATTGTGTAACCAGGTTGGCATACAAAGGTAACATTCTGGCCAACTATATAATCTTCTCCATATCGGAGACCATTAGCAGGGACACCAGGATCTCCACAGCTGATTACTATAGAAAATAGAAACATGGAGAAAAAAAATCAAGCCATAAAAATGATATGCCATATATCTTACACTACTACTAAAAGAAAAGAAAGGTGAGTGCAGTTTACTTATTCAACGGCTAATAGCTTGGGAGGGCTTTTCCCTCTAAACATACACTGTACTCCCCGTGGTATTAGTCATTAATGGAGAATAGGAATGACTACGTTTAGATCACTTTGATGGCAAACATTTAGGAACACTTAGGGGCCGATTCACTAACTTCAAGTGAAGGATTCAAAGTAAAAAAACTTCGAATTTCGAAGTGTTTTTTGGGCTACTTCGATCATCGAATGGGCTACTACGACCTTCGACTACGACTACGACTTTGAATCGAACTATTCGAAATAAAAATCGATCGACTATTCGACCATTCGATAGTCGAAGTACTGTCACTTTAAGAAAAAACTTTGACCCCCTAGTTCGCCATCTAAAAGCTACCGAACTCAATGTTAGCCTATGGGGAAGGTCCCCATTGGCTTTCCTAAGTTTTTTTGATCGAAGGATATTCCTTCGATCGTTGGATTAAAATCCTTCAAATCGTTCGATCGAAGGAATAATCGTTCGATCGCACTATTTGCGCTAAAATCCTTAGACTTCGATATTCGAAGTCGAAGGATTTTAATTCCCAGTCGAATATCGAGTGTTAATTAACCCTCGATATTCAACCCTTTGTGAATTGGCCCCTTAATGGATGATTTCTAAGATGTGTTGTGCTGATGCAAAGGAGCTTTTTATTGTATAATAAATACATTCTCTATGAACTAGCAAGTTAACAAATTCCGTATCACTCCCAGTTTAATCAAGACACCCAATTAACATTTTTAAAATTTTTATTGTTATTACAAATATAACAGCTGATCAAAAACATTGGTCTTCCATTAATAATATCACAATATTAGGTAGTATTAAAACTGCTGTACAGATGCCATTTCATGCAATAGAAACTCACTGGTACAGTTAGGCAGAGCACCAGACCATGTGCCATTGGCGGTGCATTGTCTGATGTTAGTGCCGGAAAGTATATATCCATCCAAGCAAGAATATATAACTGTGCTGGAAAATGTTGTTTCATCGACACGAAAAACTCTTCCATTTGCTGTTGTCCCTGGATTTCCACACTGTATAGCTATAAAAAAAAGATGTATAATAACATAAATATTGATTTTTTTAATATACATTCACAGATTGATTGTGTACAGTATTGTAAATTTCTGAGCCCCACAGTAAAATCATTATACATGTAAGAAATAGAAAAATTGTTATAAACATACATTGAAACAGCATATCAGTCAGTTTCCAACTTGGACCCCTGTACCCCCTGAGACCCCCCCCCCCACACACAGTCACAGAGGCTACTTCCTTGATTGAGGGTGTGTACCTGAACAATCAGGAAGAGGCATAATAGGAAAGGCACAAAACAGAAATTAATGGAGATGTTCAGATATCTAAGTTTGTTTCAGCAACTCCCTGGCACCTTTGGTTTGAGCTTGACGGATGATATCAATGATTTTCCCCCATCTGTGTTTCCTGGTTACTGCCTATGATCCACCTGAAGGTAATAGTCAAATTAAGGATATATTTAAGCCTGCCTCCTTCAACAACCTATGATATATCATTAACCTTTCTGCTGAGACCAAGCCATCTGAGTTCCTGTCCTATAAGTCAGTTCCTTTCTTGCCCTTCACTTGCCTACTCTGGTTTTGACAAATTGGTTTCTCATTCCTGACCTTTTATTGAATTAACTCTTGTTTTCTGATGTTCCTGACCTTGGGCCTGTTTCACTGCTTACTTAACATAAAACTTGTGATTAAATCTCTTGTTAAACATGCAGTTCATGTCTAGTCTCAGTATGTTTGTAAATGGTTACACAGAATGTAGAATCCTTACAAACAGTACAACCAGCCATTATGAACATGTGTAAATTTTCATTATATTACAAATTATTTTAATAGGGGTCAATTCAGCAGCTAAGATGGAGAATTCATCCCTGGAGTAGAACTTTTACAGGAAGTAAATACAGAAATGATCCCAAGGTAAGTAAAACTATTTATTTCCATTATGTTACACTGATTGAGCATGGACTATATTGATTACAAAATTAGAACCATGCTACCTATGACAGGAAACAAAGCGTTTAGTTGACCATTAACTGGGAATACTGATCATCCTCAAAGCATCTGTACTGTATAATGCAAGGTATAATAGCAACTTGTTAGGTGAAATAATTGTCAGCATAAACTCTGGGGAATATCCCATTGATCCACTCACCCCTTAGAATCGAATTCGATTCAAGTTTTGAAATCTTGATTTGAGCTTTTTCTCAGAAAAAAACTTGAATGTCAGGAAGGCACCAAACAACTCCAAATTGAGCCCAAGATGTCTCCCATTGACTAAAACATCAATTCACAGGTTTTTGGTGGCGAATAGTCGAATTTGAGTTCTTAAAGGGCCAGTGTATGATAAATCTCAAAAATCAAATTCGGATTTTTAAAAAAACTTGAATCAAATTTTAATAATTCCCTAGTTTAATTTGACAAACCTGAACTGAAGCCTGTCTTTTCTTCTGTGACTGCAGGGCTGTGATTAGCTATCCCCCTCCTACTTTGCTTCTGGCAGGAGCCATTAGGACATGCCCACCCCTCATTTGAAACGTGGATAAGGACATAGCTAATATAAGGGGAGCTCCAATTAAGTGGCCTTTTTTTAAAAAGATTATGATGATTTTTAGCCCAGAGTAAAACCTATTATATTATTTATTATTACCTACAACATTTGAGGGGATGTTCAGTTATACTTTAAGAGAAACTGCAGCACCAAGGTTAATTTCTCGGAATCCTCCACTTTACATTTATACACTTTAATTCATTATAAAACCCTTTCTTTATTCTGTACTTGGCTACAGAAAAAAACATAATATAATTCCATCCTGCTTTTCCCAGTAGCAGCAGGGAAATCTCGGCTTCTCTGTCATTATTCATACATGCCACTGTTTCCCTTTTCTTCTGATCTGAACCTTCTAGCCCAGGAACACAGATGAGGACACAACATTCTAAATTATGTTTGCTGCTCTGCCTCTACATTTTCCAACTGATTGAATCTATTGATTGGAAATTGATTCAAGCAGGGACAAAGTTTTTGTTCCCCATTAATATTCAGCTATATGAAATGGATCACTTAGTGAAACATAAGCAGCACTGTCACTTATATCAGCTGGATTGATATGTGCAAACCTGTTATTTCACCAAGACACATAATGGCACATCTTGGCTATACTGTTCTCTCATGTGCATGATGCTTATTGATTTAAAAAGTAACAGAACAGAAACATGTCAATGTTGTTTTAATTCTACCAAATTCTACAAGAATAGGGATAGTAGTATTATTTCTAGTATGTGCAATGTGAAATAACATATCATGGACTGTCACATCTCAAATTGAAAAGGTAGGGACAAGGATATAGGACAATTTCATCTGCACAATTACTTATATGAAAGATAAATTAAATGAAATACTATTTAAAAATGTTATTTTTTTTTTTAGAAAACCTTTAAAGGGATACTGTCATGGGAAAACATGTTTTTTTCAAATGTGTCAGTTAATAGTGCTGCTCCTGCAGAATTCTGCACTGAAATCCATTTTTAAAAAGAGCAAACAGATTTTGTTATATTCAATTTTGAAATCTTACATGGGGCTAGACATATTGTCAATTTCCCAGCTGCTCCCAGTCATGTGACTTGCGCTCTGATAAACTTCAGTCACTCTTTACTGCTGTACTGCAAGTTGGAGTGATATCACCCCCTCTCCTTCCCCGCTTAGCAGCCTAACAACAGAACAATGGGAAGGTAACGAGATAGCAGCTCTCTAACACAATATTACAGCTCCCTGGAAGATATAAGAACAGCACTTAATAGTAAAAGCCAAGTCCCACTGAGACTGATTCAGTTACATTAGGTAGGAGAAATAACAGCCTGCCAGAAAGTAATTCCATCTTAAAATGCAGACACAAGTCACATGACTGGGGCAGCTGGGAAACTGATAAAATGTTTAGCCCCATGTCAGATTTCAAAATTGAATATAAAAAAATCTGTTTGTTCTTTTGAGAAATGGATTCAGTGCAGAATTCTGCTAGAGCAGCACTATTAACTGACATGTTTTGTAAAAAACATGTTTTTCCATGATAGTATCCCTTTAATCTTATTCAAGAAATATTTAAGTTAGACATACTTAGCACACAATTGGAATCTAGTCTTTTGGCCCCCTTGATTGGGGTTATGGCGACTCGTCAGGGACAGACTACCTCTATGGTCCAGTGCAGTTTTTGCCAGAAAGCACAGAAACTATCTGACTAATCCCTGTCCAGATTTTAGTTGTGGTGGCTGTAGTTTTGGCCCTGTACCCCTTAATTAGGAGTGGCAGAGTTGGCAGATATTATCTACCTGCATATGTCATACCATTCTCCACCAAAAGTCAATACATATTTATTCTTCAAAGAAAAAACACATCAGGCAGACATTTAAGTCTGTATCTGAACTAAGGAATGTTGACTTCTATGTTCCCAACCTTAAAGGAAAACTATACCCCCCAAACAATGTAGGTCTCTATTAAAGATATTGCATAAAACAGCTGATATGTAAAACCCTGCTTCATGTAAACCATTTTCATAATAATATATTTTTTTTAGTAGTATGTGCCATTGGTTAATCCTAAATAGAAAATTGCCATTTTAAAAAAATAAGGGCCGCCTCATGGTTCTGCCAAAGTAACCATCTGGTGAATAATATAATACAATAGTAAATATTATAGATCTTTGCCAGTTTTACATGTGAGCCATAATAATCCTATTTTTCTTAATATTAAATAAACATCATGATTAATACCAGTGTTCCAGCTTTCAATCACACGCCTATGAGTCATGGGTAATTTGTGCTACATAGGAAAAATATATAAAGAGGAAATGTGCATTCATTTTAAAATCCATACCTGGCCAGTATAATGTGCCTTTACATCTGTGTTATGTCTTATAACAGTCAACACTAGCACAACACGATGCAAAGCATTATATGTACATAGATTGGCTTTGGTTTTGTTATTTGTGCTAATGTGTGAATATATTCTCAGTATTCTTAATGATAATGCTAAGCTGTGTTTCATAAAAAGCCCTGCTGTTATGCAGAACAATTACAAGTTATAATTATGGTTTTCATTAAGTAAAAAGTGTTGCTCATAGTTCTGCATTCCCATTCTGCATATTACTGAATCTGTTTAACAAGGTTGTGTTGAATATGTGGGCGGATGTGTCAAAACATAATTTTTACCAAAGGACTACAGTAGATATGTTGTGTAAATGTGAGAGGGAGACCGAATTCCTCAAAAATATCTTGGAGGGCCATATCCTCCAAGTTCAACAACTCTACATAAAGAACATTTGCTAGGAAGTTTATCACACAGACTATGAGGGTTTCTTTTCAGAGAATGAGACATTTGGTGAATAATTCAATGGTCTATCACTCCAATCGTTTTTTTTTTATTATTATAAAATAATATTAATTATAGAGCAATGTCATTACAGTTTACTGGTTTAGGTATAGCGGACCTTTACCATGTTACAAAATACACACTAAATGGAATTAGATTTCTCTCTTTCATACTTTACTCTTTATATTGTTATTTGGGAAGAAAGATGTGCTGATGGAATGGATTTAATAAAACTTTGATCAAAAATTCTATTTTAGGGAGCTAGACATGAATTAATATCTAAGATGTTAATTAGTTAATTAACTAATGAGGTGAAGTGCATTTTTGCTCCTACTTTACTCATGTTGAATCAAACCAAACTTGGTCCATCAATATGCATATTTGATTTAGTGACTGCCTTTTAATAGATCCCAAAATAATTTGTATCTATAATTAACCCTAAAAGCCCTACAAATGGCAAATGTAATCGTTTTTGAATGATCCTTCTGATTTACCTTTGCATTCTGGTTGTTTTCCAGTCCATGTGCCATTGCTGAGGCATGTTCTTTCTTCAGACCCATGAAGAATATACCCGATCTCACAGCTAAATCTTAATTTGCTCTTTGTTCTAAATTCAGAACCTTCTCTTGAACCATGAGTTGATATTCCTGGGTCTCCACACGAACCAGCAGTATCACCTAGAAACAAATAGCATTATTATATTTATTTATTTGTTTATTTATTTGTTATAGCTACATTTTTTATGTGATAAAAGCATATATATATATATGACAGATTCATACATTTAGGGTTTTTTTTTACTAAAACTCAGATCTCATCTTTTTATTGAATGAAGCGCAACCAAACTCCAACCTAAAACTTAAAACTTAAAATAACTTGAAAAATTTTGAAAAGACACTATAAAATTGAGTGAAAACTCAAATCATATGCATTTTTTAGATTTAAAAGAAAAGTTGAAACACATAGGGGGTTATTTACTAAACTTTCGAATGCAAAATTCGTGATTTTTTTTTTATATATAAAATCGGACTTCGGTCCGATAATCAGACCCCAAGGATGGAAAAGTCAGAAAATCTGGCATCTCAGACCTGTCATGGTTACATATAAGTCAACGGGAAAAGTCCCAATAATTTTTTGATGTGCGCTGGGTTTTTGGCACTACCCCTAAGCTTTCGGACAAAATTCTGAGTATACCGGTGAAAAATCCTAAAAAAAATCATGAAAATTAGATGAAAAATCTGAAAAAATAATGAAAAACAGATTTTTCACAATTTTTTTGGATTTTTTCTTGCAAACAAAATTTTCGGGAAAGTGTATTAATAAATAAGCCCAAAAGACCATTGCGGAATTGGTCAGAGTTTTTTCAGAAAATATTGAGATAAATTTGGACTTTGATAAATAACCCTGTTGTACTTAAAAATATAAAGAAAAAAGAATACCCCGTGGGTAACAACCTAATCAATAACCAGCATACGATAAGCTTTTAGGATTAAATGAGTTAATTCAATGAATAGATTAAAGTGCAGTAAATGCCTCCAAATAAATTAATCAATTATGCAACTACACAATTTTAAGTTAATTAATAAAAAATTCTATAAAGTGCCAATTAGTGCATGATATCCGGGGGTAGTTTAGTCAATTATCAATCCCAATAAAAATTCATGGTTAGGCTGAACCAACAAGGATAAGATAAAAGGTTCCTATAGGGGTGCAATTAATTGTGTAAAAAATCAATTAGGTGAGAATTATTAGAACCAAAGAAATTATATTGAATTAATCACTAATATGTATATAATAACTGCTGGAGATTAAATTAATTAAAAGATCTCATTAAATTTAAAAAATGACCAAATTAGGATTAAAAACTAAAACCGAATACTGCGGTCAATAGAATAGAGAGAAGATATAATGAAACATGAGAGGGTGGAGCTGTCCCAAAACTAACTGCCTGTTGTTTTCTAAGACTGGGACACCACAAAGAGGAAGCCAGGACAGGGTAACCGAGACTGTGGCCTTGGTATGTTAACTTGCCCTGATCTTATAGAGACTAGGTTAACCCTAATAAGCCACAAATCACCGGCCCCTTGGAAAGGAAGGAAGATTGATTAGAATAAAATCTTCCTTCCTTTCCAAGGGGCCGGTGATTTGTGGCTTATTAGGGTTAACCTAGTCTCTATAAGATCAGGGCAAGTTAACATACCAAGGCCACAGTCTCGGTTACCCTGTCCTGGCTTCCTCTTTGTGGTGTCCCAGTCTTAGAAAACAACAGGCAGTTAGTTTTGGGACAGCTCCACCCTCTCATGTTTCATTATATCTTCTCTCTATTCTATTGACCGCAGTATTCGGTTTTAGTTTTTAATCCTAATTTGGTCATTTTTTAAATTTAACGAGATCTTTTAATTAATTTAATCTCCAGCAGTTATTATATACATATTAGTGATTAATTCAATATAATTTCTTTGGTTCTAATAATTCTCACCTAATTGATTTTTTACACAATTAATTGCACCCCTATAGGAACCTTTTATCTTATCCTTGTTGGTTCAGTCTAACCATGAATTTTTATTGGGATTGATAATTGACTAAACTACCCCCGGATATCATGCACTAATTGGCACTTTATAGAATTTTTTATTAATTAACTTAAAATTGTGTAGTTGCATAATTGATTAATTTATTTGGAGGCATTTACTGCACTTTAATCTATTCATTGAATTAACTCATTTAATCCTAAGAGTTTATCGTATGCTGGTTATTGATTAGGTTGTTACCCACGGGGTATTATTTTTTCTTTATATTTTTAAGTACATTTGATTTTCTGACAGTTGTCAGTCCTCGTGTGGAACAATTGAGATCTTGTTTATTTAGGGAGTTAAGAGTTGTTCTTCTTATTTTCTATTAAATAACCCTGTTGTATCAGATCAGGTTGAGGTGAATTTTCAAATGAAAAAAAAAAATCTAATTTCAAGCAATTTTTTGGGTGCTTTGACCAGGGAATAGTCCAAATTTGATTTGAATTTGAAAACAATTCAAAAATTGTTACTGTCTCTCTAAAAACAATTGTGTCACAACATCCCATCTAATTAAATTGTTTACCATTTGTGATGCTTTTGTATGCTAATAAAAAGATTAAATGCAGTAAATGAGTTAAAATGACTTTAGATAACACAGTTTCTTTAATCCCAAATAAAGATGCATTTAACACACAAGTCCAAGTGGCTTCATCTGTTGTTGCCCTCAATATTTCATAAACATGCAGTATCCGAGTAGTAGTGAAAGTAGAATACATTACTCTAATAAAGCTGAAGCTCTGAATATTCAAGAATATTTTCTCACTAGTCATATAATGGAGTATACTTAAATTAGTATAAAACTCTGATGCATCTGCCAGAGGACCCAAACAGCCTCAGGCACAATCCAAAACAAACAGCAATACAAAAGGGGATGGAAATAAAATCTAAATAAGTCAATAAAAATGGATTAAGTCACTTGCAGGAAAAAAAGAGTGCCTGTTATATGATCTGTGTTAGGTCTAATGCTGCATTGACAAGTCTAATAATATTTTCAGTTGCTTATAGTGATGGGCGAATTTGCTGCAAATTTGCGGGATTCGTCCAGGCAAATAAATTCGCGAAACAGGCGCGAAAATTTGCTGCTGAAAGTTCACCGGCTTCAAAAAAAAATGTTGCTGTTGCAAATTCCCCCATCACTAGTTGCTTATCCTCTGTATTTGATTTGAAATTAGTTTTTTTATATTTTTAGTTCATTTTAGCTCACTTTTTCTTAATAATGGGAAGATACCAATAGTAGGATTGGAGGCCTAAAGATTAGTGTTCCCACAAGGGCCTAAAATATCTTTCTTCCATAAGGCTCCTCCGGGGAAAAAGGGCCAAACAAGGAAAACTTTTCTTGTAACAGTCATATTGGAATTAATACTTTATTGGAATACATATGATCACATTGAATAATAAAATGTGTCTATTCAGTAAGCTGTAAACTGTTTTCTATAATTCCTGAATCAAATATCTCTGGATTTCCCTGCAAGCCACTAGTACAGTAATACCCGGTAAACATAAATAAAACATATATGACTCACAGAAAATGCTTCAAATTACAGTTTAATATGTACATATTCTACTGTTTAAAGATAGCAACTGGGTGCATGGATAACTGCAATAACTGATTGAGGCTGAAAGAAGAATGAGCATCTTACTATTTTCCTACATATGTAAGGGCTTTCAGGTATAAATCATATAAATGGAAAGTCAGGACAAAATCATCAGTATTATTCTGTGGTAATACTGCTGAACACTGTGTTTTGTACACTGTTTACTGTGATAACATATTTGAGATACTGTAGTAAATGTATGAGGATGTGATATGTATTTTTATTTTTATCAATACACTAGTTCTCAGGGATGTGCAGAAAGCTTGTTTTGTGTTCTGATATACAATATTATTATTAACATTCAGCAATCCAGTTCATCTTATATCTAATGTTACAGCAGGCAAGTGTAGCTTTTCTTGTTATTACTATTTATGTAATATACATTTAGGGGCAGATTTATCAAGGGTCGAATTTCGAAGTAAAAAAAATACTTCGAAATTCGCCCATCGAATTGAATTACTTCGAATTGAATATTGAATTCAAACTTTTTTCATCGAATTTGGGTATTCTGCGGTCGAAGTAAAATCGTTCGATCGAATGATTAAATCCTTCAATTTCAAATCGATCGATTTTACTTCGATTTCAAAAAACTTAGAAAAATGCTGTAGAAGCTAACATAGCACTTCAGCAGGTTTCATTTGGCAAAGTATTGAAGTCGAAGTTTTTTTTAAAGAGACAGTACTTCGATTATCGAATGGTCAAATATTCAAATTATTTTACTACGAATCGAATTTGAAGTTGAAGTCGTAGTATCCTATTCGATGGTCAAAGTATCCAAAAAATTACTTCGAATTTGAATTTTTTTACTTGAAAATTCCCCGAATTCACTTTGATCCTTGATAAATCTGCCCCTAAGAGCACTTGAAGATGGCAAGTGGTGTTCTAAACTGCAGAACATAAAATATTATATACATTTAAATCATTAAGGCATGCACTTCTTTACATTTCAATATCTATGGATGGTAATCTTGCAGTTAATACAACCAACTTTATACTATAAGTGGGAGATGAGCAAAACTGATCAGTTTCACTTCACAGAAAATTTGTAAAACTGGAAAAATTTGGAAAAATCATAAAATTGTGCCAAATGCATTGTAGTCAGTAGACAATTTTTTAGTTTTTTCCTGCACACAATATTTTTCCCCAGAGAATCAAAATTCATGGCAAAATTCTAGGGCATATTTGCAAAAATGTACTCATCCCGACTACCACCAGTTTATATTAACCAAACACATTGTAATCTCTTATTAAATAATAAGAGAAAACTGAGCTGCAATTGTAGGTAATAAGTCTCATGCTGGATACTCTTTTGGGGGAATATGTTTCATTAGCGTAAAAAATGTTCACAAAGACCATGGCAACAGTTGGGGGCAGATTTACTAATCTCGAGTTCAAATGCAAAATTATTCGAATTTCAAAGTATTTTTTTGGGTACTTCGACCATCGAATGGGTCAAATTCGATCGAATCAAATGATTCGAACGATTCAAAGTAAAAATCGTTTGACTTTTCGACCATTCGATAATCGAAGTACTGTCTCTTTAAAAAAAACTTCGACTTCATACTTCGCCACATTAAAGCTACTGAAGTGCAATGTTAGCCTTTGGGGACCTTCCAGAGCACTTTTCTAAGTTTATTTTTTTATTGAATAAAAATCCGTCGATCGATCGCTTAAAATTGTTCGAATCGTTTGATATTATTGTTCGATCGAACGATTTTTATTCGATTGTTCGATCCAAGCTTTTGCGCAAAAATCCTTCAAATTCGATATTCGAATTCGAAGGATTTTACTTCGAGGGTCGAATTCGAGGTTTTTTAATCCTCGAAATTTGACTCTTGATAAATCTGACCCTTAGTGACCATTATTTTAATTTTTTGTGTTCTCTGCAGATTTCAGACCTCAACAATTCCTTGCAAAGTTGAAAACAAATCGCTTTTGCAAACATGTGTAGGTTATGTAATAAAATGTGGGAATCACAAAGCGTTTTTGCTCCAAAATTTTTAACAAAACACCAGAGCAGGTGTTAATGTTTACCTTTGTTTAATGATAATGCGAGATGTGAACTATTTTACTTTGCGAGTAGCGGTAAACATTCACAAAAATGAGATTTAAACATTGCTTACATTCCACTTTTATGTATTTGCTGTACAATAGCTGGTATTAGGAAATACATTAGTATGAAGATGTTCACTTTTTATGTTGAGCTAGACTTAAGGTGGCCATACACGGATAGATCCACTCGTTTGGCGATGTCGCCAAACGAGCGAATCTCCCTCCGATATGCCCACCTTGAGGTGGGCAATATCGGGCTGATCCGATCGTGGGCCCTAGGGCCCAACGATCGGATCCTAGCGTTCGCCAAACGGGCGGTCGGATCGCGGGACCGCATCAACTAACAGATGCGGCCGCGATCCGACGGGATTTTTAATCCCATCCGATCGAGATCTGGCCGACTTTCGGCCAGATCTCGATCGGGGAAGCCCGTCGGGGGCCCCCATACACGGGCCAATAAGCTGCCGACACGGTCTGTCGGCAGCTTTTATCGGCCCGTGTATGGCCACCTTAAGTCTAACCCCATACATCATAGTCACATTGTTGATATATGATGAGGGGCATCTGCTAAATTAGAATGCTGTGACTGGCTTAAGAATCACACTGATTGCATTATTGAAGATCAATTATTTAAATACAGCTGTCATAATTGTTGTATTACTGCAGGTTGCCGAGGAATGATGGGGAATTTGTTAAACAACAAATGGAAGGCCACCATATCAACATCCGTGTTTGATATTCTGTAGTCATTAGTCAATGTTGTCAATGTAGTCAATGTAGGGATGTGTTGAGTTCTTTGTTCATAGCAATGGAATCACATGGTAACTATTCTTTCTTTTACAAAACAGTTTAAGAACCTAAGCTCTCATATGATTGTAATAGCACAAAGACATGAATTGATTACTCATAGCTCCAGAGCTTCTCAACCACTACCGTGTGTTTGTCACAACAGTGGTAAAATGAGAAATCAAAAATCTTAAATGGGGTCACAGTGTGGGTTAATTACAACATTAAGTAAGGCATCTGTTTGGTAGTTGTAACTGTTGGAATTGCTAAATGACATAATGATTCTTTCAGTGCTGTCCTTTTTAAATGGGTTAGCCTCCTTAACTATAGAGTGGATTATCTGTTGAGTCAATGAGAACTGTTTCTGGAATTTATCAGTAGTTCTATAATTAAGATAATTACAGGCTATGTTTCCATAAACTCTACAGGTTCACACGTAAGGGAACACACAGAAAGATTATTCCATCGATCTTTGTATAGCCCTATTCAAGTCAGAATTAACACACGAGTGTTAAAGAAGCATTATGTTTTCAATGAACTGAAGGCTTTTTTTGATGTCCAGCTTGTTAAATTTTTGTACCAACTTGTATTAGTTCTAGAAATTAATTATTTTTATGTTTTATCAGCTCAGTGTTTACAAATGTTTTAATGTTCTGTTTTAGAGTTTTGATTACAGTACCAGAAATGCTGCATGTGAAAAAGATGTCAAAGTAAGTAGAACACCAAAAATGAACATACTGTATATATGTTTGCCAAGGTGGCCTTTTTTAAACAAATAATGATTTGATAACAAATATGAGTATACAAAATATTGTCTTCTTCATCTTTAACACAACATTTTGCCATTCCTTATATGTAGATGCCCATTTATTAAAGGTTGAGTTTCAGTGTTATTGGAGATTTTTGAAACCCGCAATTAAGCTCTATTTCTCTAAAATCACGAATGCTATGAAAGTTATTAAATGATCTGAATGAAAAAATTTGAAAAATGTTTCATGAATAAATGAAAACTAAGTACAACAATGAACGTTTTGATCTCAGAAAACTTCTAAGGAACCAAAGGCTGATATTTGCAAGAAAATAAAGGGAACATCCAATGACTTCTACATGACCTTGACAGCTTTTATTTGCCATATCTTTGTATTAGAAGATTTTATGTTTTTTACACTTGATAAATTACAAAAAATCGTGGATTAACTGTATGTAAAATGTGTTTGTTTACTCTAAAAAGTCTGATTTGGAGAAACAAATGCTCACTTCTTAGAACTTTCATAAATTGGCCCAGTAGTCATGCTACACTTGTTTTATGTCCATATCCTTACTCACCAAATGATTAGGGAGGTAGCCAGCAAGCTTTTCATTTTACAAGCAACAATTGTCATATTAGCCAGATCACTATTGTTTTTTTGGTTTATTCCAATAAGATTTCAAAATTTATTTACAATGCAGTCATTGCAAGCATTCATTAGATACTTGTGCCTCAACATGCTCCCAGAACTTGCCAATTTTTTTCATCATGTATCCCACCCAGTCTGTTTTGATGAATCACACACAAATGCACTTAATGATGCAAACAAAACCTTGGAGTTACTACTACCTTGTATTTGTAAATGAACCCCTTGGGCTTAAAAATGACCATATATACCCAAATATGGCCAAGCAGATTCCCTGATTTTGCCCAACTATCTGGGCACGCATGGCACCAATTAGACTGATATATTTTGGCTATGCCCCCTTTTCCCTCTGCATGGGCCTTTAGTAGATGTTGAAGCAAGACAAGCTGAAGCTCCTTCTCATAAAGATATGAATATGCAGCTCCCCTCTACAGTCTGTATTAAATACTGCTGTCAGAATTATCCTCCTCTCATCCAAAAGGGTACAGGCCCCTTCCATGCTTCTTATCATAGCTTCCCATAAAACAAAGTATAACTTTACAAAGTCCTCTTCATAACCTTTAAAGCCCTTCATTCCTCAGCAGCTAACTGCATCTCCTCTCTTGTCTCTCTATATGTTCTTACGAATCCTCTGCTCCTCTCAGAGGACTACTTGGTTGAACACCCTATTGCTAATGCTGTTTCCCGCATCAAACCCTTCTGTCTTGCTGCTCCTTACATTTGGAATGCCATTCCTTAATTTCTCCGTAGAGAATTATCTCTTAGGGGCACATTTACAAAGCTCGAGTGAAGGATTCGAATTAAAAAAACTTCGAATTTCAAAGTATTTTTTTGGCTACTTCGACCATCGAATGGGCTACTTCGACCTTCGACTACTACTTCGACTTCGAATCGAACGATTCGAACTAAAAATCGTTCGACTATTCGACCATTCGATAATCGAAGTACTGTCTCTTTAAAAAAAACTTCGACCCCCTACTTCGGCAGCTAAAAGCTAACGAAGTCAATGTTAGCCTATGGGGAAGGTCCCCATAGGCTTGCCAGAGTTTTTTTGATCGAAGGATATTCCTTCGATCGTTGTATTAAAATCCTTCGAATCGTTCGATTCGAAGGATTTAATCGTTCAATCGAACGAATAATCCTTCGATCGTTCGATCGTAGGATTAGCACTAAATCGTTTGACTTCGATATTCGAAGTCGAACGATTTTAGTTCCTAGTCGAATATCGAGGGTTAATTAACCCTCGATATTCGACCCTTAGTAAATCTGCCCCTTAATGTCTTCAGAACTAAACTCAACGACTCTTGGAGCACTTGCATAACACCTGAACTGGAAACTGGCACTTTTATGGCAGTGTTACCCTACAGCAATTAATATGTGTGTCTGCAAGTTACCTTTCCATTTAGACTGTAAGCTTACGGGGCAGGGACCTATATATCTATATATATATTGTATTTTTGTACTTAATTGTATTTATTAATGAAATGGCCCCCTGTTTGTTCTACTAATTTGTTGTTCTGCTGTACAGTGCTTTGTCCTCAAGGATCACTATACAAATAAAAATATACATACATCTTGTTACCACCATGCCCTCGTTTACCCAAGATGCTACCCATGTTATACCAATCCTTAAGAAAATCGACAAAATCGAGGAATTTCTTTTGGCAACCATGGACGTTAAAAGTCTGTACACAGTGATACCACATGACTTGGGGATTCAGCTTCAGAGGGCCTGCACATATACACAGGCAGATTTACTTACTAAGAAACCATGTTCTGACAATCCATCAACGCATCTAATCTTCACCACCAAACACTCACATATTACGAAAGACCCGAAGAGATGTATAAAAAAGAACTGGCCTATTGGCGCCATGGACAACACTCTATTCTGTAATTACAATAATAAACAACTGTCTTGTAGTTAATATTCACTCACTTATGTTCCCTAATTCAAGGCTGTGTAGAGGTATATAAACCAAACAATTATCCAGGAAAAATAATTAGCAGTAAAACCCCCCCATGTTCTTGATAAAATAGATTAAGATCTGACTAGGAGTGCTTTAAAGTGCTTAGTGCTATTATCACGTGCTCGATTCCCAATCAATCCCTTGCCAACACACAATTAATACATAATATCTCAATTGATTGTTACTGAATATAATAAATTAATTGACAATTTGACAAGTACTTGTATTTTAATTCATATGCTGTGACTTTCAATTGATTTTATGCTTATGTACAATTAAAAATATCAAAAATCCATTGATTCTATGTATACTTTAAATAAAGTGCTGGTGCTATAAATATTATTTTCAAAGTGAGTTCATGATATTAAAAGTTATAAATAAAAAGTCAGCAATTCATGAGTAAAAGAATTGAAACAGAAAATGGTTCAGAAGTGGAGCTGTCCCACAGAAACTAGCAGCGCTGGATACTGTTGCCCCCCAGGGGTTATATGATGCTTTATATGATTTGAACTTATCACAGACTTTATGTTCTGTTTTTGAATATTTCCTCCTGGACTGTTAGTTTGGCTAACTGCCTATCAATGGTTGCTTTGATCTGAGCTCCCTAGCTGCTGATTTACTTTGTTTCTAACAAGATTGTTAATTTGCACATAATAATTGTACATTTAATGTTTTGTAAATGATTCCTTGATACTTTCAAGCTGATAACAATGTGTGGTATGTTCTATTCCTCTTGTATCTTTTCATATAGTCTCTGACCCCGATGGGGTCCTGTGATCCGTACCAGAATGCTAAATGTGTTGGCAGTAGATGACAAAAAAAGCCGGCTTAACTATTTGTATTCCCACTTGCATTGTGGGTCACATAGCACTACCTTGGCTGACCCGGTACATTTCCTGCTAACAGTAGCAATGGGCTGACACACAGAGTTCTGGTGTGCTTGGCACACACCCACTACTAGGCTGCTGTAGATTAGCCAGAATACCGGTAGCTGTGAAACAGGCATGAGGGGAGGCGCCACGGTGAATAGTGTTTGACTGGCACGATATGTTTTTAGCTTTCATTGCTTATATTTCACATTGGTAATTCACTTCCTATACTTCCCACTTGTACTTTATTCTCGCTCTGTCTCCCCCACACACTGTTCACTTGGGAGGTTGCTGGGGGCGCACAGCTTGCTTGCAATGGCAGTTGAACAGCAATGCTGCTTGGCACCAAACCCTGTTTGAAGTTATTTATTGAGGGTGGCGGGGCCATAGTGGTTATGTGGCGGGGCCATAGTGGTTTGTTACATTGTTACATTCTCCTGATGTTACATTCTCCTCGATTCGTTGAGCCTAATAAAGAACCATTTTTGTTTTTTGTTATACAAAGCCATCCCAATCCATATGGACAGTAAAATTGTATCATCTGATCAGCCTGAACTGGATTCACAACATATCATCTATATACAGCATATACAGTAAGCATGAAGAACCTTTAAAATATTTAAAAGAACAGGTAGAAAATGCACATATACAGTAGATAATTGTTCTGTCTTTGTAAAGAAGAGCATGCTCCAGATTTTTTTTATCTTTCAAGTTAATTAGTCTAACCAAGAGATATTAGATGCTCTGAATTATTTGCAAGAGGTTATAATTGCACTCATGGTAATAAAACACATATGAAAATAAATACATGTAATCGTATGTAATCGATGAACATATTTAGAAAAATGATGTTAAAATAAACAAGTACATTTGCATGCTATTGTAAAAAGTGCAGAATTCATATGCAAAATTAATATTGTCTTTAACCTAAAACTCAGAATTTGTTCCCCCCTGAACTCCAAGATAAAATGCAGCTGCATACTTTGCACAATGCAACATTGGCTAAAATTAATGATTGTTTAGGTAAGTCATGTGCAAGCTGTAGTGTACAGCTTTGTCCACTGTATTCACAAGTGAAACTGAACAATTTACAGCACACTCTACTCTACACTCTACATGGGCCTCTACATATAAGGAATGGCAATATGATGTGTTAAAGATGTAAAAGACAATATTTTGTATACTCATAAGCCACCTTGGTAAGCATATATATGTTATTTTTGTTGCTAGTTTACGTACTTTGACATCTTTTTTCTCATGCAGTATTTCTGGTACTGTAATCAAAACTCTAAAAAAGAGAACATTTACATCTGATTTACATGGCACAAATCATTTGCAGCTACCGACAGACTAAGGGAAACACAATGGTGCTTACAAAGTTACAAAGAATATGTATGGTAGCAAATAACTAAATAAAATCAATTCAAGACCAGTTTTGCATCCATTGTAGTGCTTTGCACTTGTGTTCTTACTTTTATAAAATTGCCCTCCAGGGTGTAAAAATGACCTTGCAAATATAGTCATAAACTCTGCACCACAGTTTTGAGACGGTAGAGCTGAAACATTCTTTATATTCATGAAGGGTTATGCCCTTCAATTTACAATTGAACATGCAGACTTTTTTTATCTTCCTTTTTCTTGTTTACCTGAGCAGTGAGGTGAAGATCCGCTCCAATGCCCATTTAACTGACAGGTCCTTGTCGAATAGCCTATTAGGGTTCGCCTTCCAGTGCAGGAATAATGAACAGTAGATCCAAATGTAAACTTTTCTCCAGAAATAATTGCGTTCGGTGGGACACCAGGATGGCCACAGTCAATCACTGAAGAACAGAGATGACAAGTTTAATTCCACCATCTGCTATCCTTCAATTTTTACTTGGAATCTCTTTACAAGGAGCATTTTGCTACAGCACGCTATATTTAGTGATTCTGTATTTGAATGGTGTTTTTTAATTCTCCATAAGATTGTGATGCCATGCAAATGTATGATAATCGTTAGCACATTTATGTACATGCTCCTACATAACCCATTTTAAAGACTGTATAAAGTTTAAAGTAAGACAACTACTAAATTATTCATATTCTTCAGTACCATTCGCACACAAAACCATAATAATCAGTGTGTTTATTTGGATTAGTTGTATGCAGGAGTAGGGATGTAGCGAACGTCGGAAAAAAAGTTCGCGAACATATTCGCGAACTTGCGCAAAAATGCGAGCGGTTCGCGAACGGTTCGCGAACCCCATAGACTTCAATGGGAAGGCGAACTTTAACATCTAGAAAAGACATTTCTGGCCAGAAAAATGATTTTAAAGTTGTTTAAAGGGTGCAACGACCTGGACAGTGGCATGCCAGAGGGGGATCAAGGGCAAAAATGTATCTGAAAAATCTGCCTGTGTGTGCTTGGAAGAGATAGTGTAGGGGTAGAGCTGTTAGTGATTTCAGGGACAGATGATAGTAAGTTTGCTGGCTAGTAATCTGCTTGATACTGCTCTGTATTGGAGGGACAGAAGTCTGCAGGGATTTGAGGGACATTTTAGCTTAGGTAGCTTTGCTGGCTAGTAATCTACTGTTCTCTTTAAACAACTGCCATACGTTGACCTTGTAGGCATTGTTTGCCCAGTTTTTTTGGACGCAGCCACTGAAGCACAGTTGCCAGAAAAAATATGCCATATAAATGCTGAAAATAGTAATTTTTCGCCATACGTTGACCTTGTAGACATTGTTTGCCCAGTTTTTTTGGTTGCAGCCACTGAAGCACAGTTGCCAGAAAAAATATGCCATATAAATGCTGAAAATAGTCATTTTTTGCCATACGTTGACCTTGTAGGCATTGTTTGCCCAGTTTTTTTGGTCGCAGCCACTGAAGCACAGTTGCCAGAAAAAATATGCCATATAAATGCTGAAAATAGTAATTTTTTGCCATATACAGATGCAGCCACTTTGGTTTGTCTGTTTGACACAGAATAACTAAACACAGATATCCCATTTATCTCATTTAACACAGAAAACTGTGTCACAACATCCCATCTAATTAAAGCATTCACCATTGTGAACAATGGTGCTTTGGTATGCTAATGAAAAGGTTAAATGCATTAAATGAGTTAAGATAACTTTAGATAACACAGTTTCTTCAATTAACTCTGAGTCATGACGCATTTAACTCACAAATCTATGTGGCTTCATCTGTACGTTGAGTCAACGTATGGCAAAAAATGACTATTTTCAGCATTTATATGGCATATTTTTTCTGGCCTCTGTGCTTCAGTGGCTGCGGCCAAAAAAACTGGGCAAACAATGCCTACAAGGTCAACGTATACACTACTACAGCGGTGGATACGGATTACGTAAAATATATTATGGCTGCTTGAAAAAAGTCACTCCGGTGTTTTTTCTGGAGACGGTAATATTATGGATATTTAGACAGAATGTGAACAAGGTCACACAGCTAGATGGCGGGTTGAAGAAAACAGTGTGCAAATAATGCCTACAAGGTCAACGTATACACTACTACAGCGGTGGATACGGATTACGTAAAATATATTATGGCTGCTTGAAAAAAGTCACTCCGGTGTTTTTTCTGGAGACGGTAATATTATGGATATTTAGACAGAATGTGAACAAGGTCACACAGCTAGATGGCGGGTTGAAGAAAACAGTGTGCAAATAATGCCTACAAGGTCAACGTATACACTACTACAGCGGTGGATACGGATTACGTAAAATATATGAATGCTGCTTGAAAAAAGTCACTCCGGTGTTTTTTCTGGAGACGGTAATATTATGGATATTTAGACAGAATGTGAACAAGGTCACACAGCTAGATGGCGGGTTGAAGAAAACAGTGTGCAAATAATGCCTACAGGGCAAATAATGCCTAAAAGGTCAACTTATACACTACTACAGCGGTAGTAAAATAAAAAAAAGTAAAATTAAAAAAAATGAATATTAAAAAAAAAAAATTAAAGTTGGTGCTGCTGAACTACTAGGAGCAGCAGATTAGCACACCAGTCCCACTCCCCAACACTGCTAGACTAATAGCACTGGGCTCTTATAGTAGTAGTAGTAGTAGTAGTAGTAAAACAACAAAAAAATAAATAAAAGCAGTCCTTACAAGGACTACTGTTATTGCAGCAGTCAGCAGATGAGATCAGAAGCAGGACAGCTGCCCACTGCAGCTACATACAGAGCACTGCAGTAGAAGGTAGATTACTAGCCAGCAAAGCTACCTAAGCTTAAATGTCCCTCAAACCCCTGCAGACTTCTGTCCCTCCAATAACAGAGCAGTATCAAAACGATTACTAGCCAGCAAACTTTCAACTGTCCCTGAAATCACTAACAGGCAGCAGCTCTCTCCCTACACTATCTCTTCAGCACACACAGGCAGAGTGAAAAAACGCTGCAGGGCTTCGGTTTTTATAGGGAAGGGGAGTGGTCCAGGGGAGAGCTTCCTGATTGGCTGCCATGTACCTGCTGGTCTGGGGTGAGAGGGCAAAAAAAAGCGCCAACAATGGCGAACCCAAAATGGCGAACGTCGCGCGACGTTCGCGAACTTCCGGCGAGCGCGAACACCCGATGTTCGCGCGAACAAGTTCGCCGGCGAACAGTTCGCGACATCTCTATGCAGGAGACACTTTAGTATTGGACTAGCTTAAAACACCAGAAATCTGCATTTATTGCTCAGAAACACATGTTTTTTCTGTGTTTTTTTCGTAGTGCAGTGAACTTTTTGCATAATCTCAGTTTTTATATTTACAGTATAAGCTCTTTAGCATTAGGGTCAGTGCCCATTATCAGCAATTACTGGGGTTATTTTTCTTAAAGGCAGGGCATTCATATAAGGACAGCTGTCTCACTAATGCAACACTAATGGACCCATGGTGCTTTTTTGAGGTTCCACTTTGATCAAGTTGCAAGGATACATATCTTTGGGTGGGTGCCTTGGCATATTTAGGAACATTGTATTCCTGATGAGTGCTAGTGTTCACATGCTGTAGCACAAGCATACTGACATAATATATACTGATGCATGTACAATAAGGCAAAATCCCTAAACTATTTTAAGATGTTGACAACTCTTTTCCTTACCCGGTTGTATTGGTTTGTTCCAGAAGCCGAGCCTTTTCATGTTTCTGTTGTGACCAGTATATCCTGACTTATGTTCACCTGCTTGACCTGATGACCTCAGTCTAATTGCCTTTTCTTAAGCTGTTATGCCAGCCTCTGATTTGTTTAACACTGACTCAGCCCCAATCCTTCGTTACCACAATCTCAGTTAGATTCTCACTGGCTATTCACTAGGATTATTATGATTACTCTGGCACCAGGATAAGGTATGGAAAAGTGAAGAGTAGATGATGAAATATAGAGGCCCCACATAATCAGTTTGAAAAAATAAGAATAGTCCATGAGTAGTTAGTTATACATGGTGCACCAATCAGATATTTGATATCATTAATGGTCAACCACAAAACATTACACATCCTTTAGTTAAACAACTATTTTAGAACACATCTTTAATAAAAATGCAGTTTGAATGAAAATACTTTTCTCTGAAGAATGGCTATTTATAATTTGCTACAACTGAACAAGTAGTATCCTCTATACTGTTTTATTATTTCCATACTGCTTTTTGTTGTTGATGTTATAAGGCCATGGTTAAGCAGAAATATGGAAAAAGCACCAAGGTTGTTGCAACAAGGAAATGATGGAGCAGTCCTGTGTCAGATTAAGGGAATTCTTGGTGAATATCTTAAGAAATGCTATTGAAGTATGTGTTATAAACAAAAAAGTAATCACTAAATTCAATTTTTTTTGAAGTTTTGCTTACACCAACAAAGTCTTTGAAGACTCTATCAAGAGCAAAAAATAATATGCATAGTTATTAAACATCTGAAATTAAATGGATCTAAGTTTGTTGATGGTATACAAAGATTTGTGTGCTATAGGAGTCCTATATATCCAAATGTTTGCTACATCTATATGTTTTAATGTAAAAATACCACTTAAAATGAAAATGATATAAAAATATATTGGTGTACCATAACATATATGGCTTTTTGCCATGAAGACCACACTAAAATATGGGATGAATGGCTCTTTAATGCATTATTCATGAGAAGAAAAAGCTTGTTATTTGATGTCTCTTTCTGTTTTTGGTTTGTTTATAGGGTCAGTGTCTTCAAAAGAAAACTAAGAACAATTAAAATGTTTTTAAAAGTTTGTAGGATCTTACCGTGCACATCATAAAGAAGATTTGAAAAGGTTCCATTTTAAAATACATTAATGCATTCATAAAGAACACAAGGGTCACCTTTCAGAAACATATCATTATTTTAAAAACAGGTTATTTCTGAAACGTTAATGGAGATGTGAGATCTTCAAAGGCAGTAATTTAATACAAACATAATTCCTATGGAATTGAAAATGAAAAATTATTAGGTGCAATAAATTCTATTGATCTTACACCTTTAGTGTGTATTCAAGATCAGGGTTGTCCATTTCTCCAGTCCATTTGATAGCTTTAACTCAACAAGATAAATTGATTTCACGTAAGTTAAAATTAAATCTATGTTCAAATAGAAGGGTAATTTGAAGATTTTTTGACCAATGAATTGCTGACATACTTACATACATAGATGGCCAGTTTAAATATATTGCAATATATGGAGAAAACAATCCCTGTTTTGTTTAAAGGGTAAGGCATTTTTCAGTAGCAGTATGCACAAAATGTCTCTGTCTTAAATATATTGATAATGGGTTGAGTGCAGAGGACTCTTGTATTTGTCTATATGTATTTTGTGGTCACAGCTTCATTGCACCCCCGCCTAATGGTTTTAAAAATTAGTGGTGAGTTTGTTATACTTACAATGAAAACACTGCTTAATCTTTGTGAATTGTATCTTCTTAAACTCACTAAAAATTTAAATCTGAGTTTATATCTACCCTCAAGTAGGACACAATATTGTGTTCAAATTCAAGTTTTCCAAACATAGATATTTATCAATTGAAAAAAATCATCAGAATCTGAATGTGGAGCTAAAATGTTGTGAACTTCTTTACAGGGTTCAAGGAGGTGTATTTTAAACATGTAAGCTATTTTATAAATATAGTTTTTTTTTACAAAGCAGATTTTTTTTTAAAAAAAGGAGCAATAACATTTTAGTTCATTCACAAATTAATGCATTCAAGTTTTTCTAGTTCAAGCTTTGTTTTTTTGTAAATATTCTCATTTATTTAAATTTCACCACATAAAACATTCAAATTAAAAAAAATCTAAATCAACTTCCCTATGCAGCAAAGCCCTTGAACCCTGGTGTTGGACAGAACTGATCTAAATGAATATAGATACTGTGGTAAGAAAAAATTCCTGAAAACATGTACTGTAACTTTGTATAAACTAATGTAGTTTTCTAGTACCAGTGGGACATTCTTTTTTACTTTGCATGAGAAGGAAAGTACTGTTGGAAAATTGGCAATAGTGATGACAGTACTAGTGACTGTTGATGAGCAAAATAGCAAAGCTGAAGTTACAGGAGAAATGGGGATGGCAATGAATGCTACTTGAATGTGTTCCCTAAGAATTGCTATGGATTTGATATTATTTTCCCCCAAACAGTGTAAATTTATATGAGCGGTATATACCATAAGCTTTTAATTGATCACATACATTTTAAAATATTTATTTATAGGGAATTTATTTTTGGATAGATGTTATATGGTTGTTTTTATATTTGTTGATAGTTCTAACATTCCTATCATTAATTATATGAAGCACTCCACAGGCTAAGCCAAGTTATTTTAAAGTTGAGGTGCAACAGGTCAGTGCAGATATGTAATATTTTTCTGACATAATGTATGTAAAAAATCTCTTCTGTAGCTCATCAACAGTGGGTTCCAGTTATCACTCAAAGCATAGGTTAGCAATGTGTTAACACGTTGACACATTTTTCAAAACTAGTGAATGTTTCAAATTTATTTCAACACACTCTTTTTCAGTGCCATGTCAGTGCTTATTGCTAACTTTAGGAATGAGTAAAATATTTCTCAGCATTTTGCAATGAAAAAATGTCCATAGACTCTATTGTATAGTAAAATACATGGTCACATGGTTTCTAAAAATGTTGAACAGTTTGGAAAAGTTGGCTTCAATATGTTTGTCAAATCTTTTGCCATTTCAAGAATTTTCAGCAAACTGAAATGGGTCAGATCCACACATCAACTCCCATTCATGGTGAAAATGGCCCATAATAACCATCAATACCAGTGATGGGCGAATTTGTTCCATTTTCGCCGAAAAATTAGTGAATTTCCAGTTTTTGGACGATGGCGAACATTCACTGGTAAAAATGAGCCAGCGTCCAAAAAACTGAATTTTCGCCTGTGAATTTTCATGGCAGTTTCGCGAATGTATTGGCCGGCAGCAAAACATGAGAATTTGCCGCAAATTTGCGCCTGGCGAATAAATTTACCCATCGCTAATCAATACCCTTTTTTGACATAAAAGAAATCTTTCAAAAATCAGCCTCACAGAGTACAGTAAACAGGCGGCTCTCAGCTATTTCTATGCATGTACCTCAAATAGATAGTATGGTAGTTGTCAAGAGTCAAAGCGTTTCCATTGCTCAGGCATACAGAACTTTGCCTAAACAGTGACTTTTATAATGTGTTAATTAATGTTATTTATATACTTCTTTGGAAAAAACTGAAAAACCACTAAATAAGAATTATTAATAAGAAATAGATTATGAACTATTAATAACTTACTGATACATTCTGGAAGTGACTTGTCCCAGTATCCGTTGGGTTGACAAACAAGTACTGGAGAACCAAACAAAAAATATCCTGGGCTGCAGTCGTAAAACACCACAGTACCATATGTAAAGTTACCATGTTCTATTTTACTTTCTCTGATAGAATTTTCCGGAAGGCCTGGATCGCTGCAGTTGACCACTGAAGGGAGATATGACAGAAATTTTAAAACGTCATAAAATACAGTCTAAATTATAATTTTACACAAACATTTTCGGAAATGTTTCACCTACATTGTCCACTATAATATGTATATTACTAATACCAACCACTGGAATTTTTCATTACTATTTTCATGACTGTCATGACCTGTGTCTCTCCTTTTTCAAACAATAAAACAATGCAAAGGGTATTTTTTATTTATGTTCAAATACCAAATAACAAATACAACATTTATAAATCTCTGATGAACATTTAGGTACAAATAGCAAGTATAAATACTGCTGAAACAAGAAACCAGGCAATGTTAACAGAAGATAGAAAATACTATCATTGTTTATATTAACACCATCTCTCCATTCCCAGGTGACTAAAGCTGGTTCTGTGCACTAAATGTAAGTGACCATTCATTTTCACCCTCCGCCAAAGGCTTTGAAGTCAAATGAAAAAGTATAGAAAGTCAAATTGAAACAGTTGGAATGAAGGGAAATTAATTGCTAGAGTATAAAAAAGTAGGATTTTTGTTATCTCATAGAATACATTGAGAGATCTTAATCATGCTGCACTTTGGTGTCTGAGGTTAGCATCTGCCTTTGAAAAGGATGTCATTCTCTTGCTTTGCATCTAGTGTGTAATGCTGTATATGCAAGAAGGATAATATGTATGTGATCTTATTTCACTGTATTTAGAAAGATCAAATACTGCTTTGAGGGGGATTTACAACTTTTGCCACAGTTATAAAAGCACACCACTGTATCTGTGTTGCCTGCGGCCCCAGAGTGTAAAACATGGCTGGTGCTGGCAGAGAAAGCCTTGCAGATAATGTGATCTCATTTAATGTCAGATTTCAAAATTGAATATAAAAAAATATGTTTGCTCTTTTTAGAAATGGATTTCAGTGAAGAATTTTGCTGAAGTAGCACTATTAACTGATGCGTTTTGAAAAAAACATGTTTTCCGATTACAGGATCCCTTTAATGGTAAAAATATACAGGTTGAGAGTGTGGCTCCTTTAAAAACAGTATGGTTGTAACACATACAGAAAAGGCAAATGTGCTAAATCATTTATTTTCTTTAGTGTATACAATAAGAAGTCAGAGTTCCCAGACCCACCTCATAGCTGCACGGTTCAGCTCAATCTAGTATGTGGCTGACTCAGGATATGGTTCATAAAGCTTTACTAAAGATTTATGTGAACAAGGCTTGAAGGCCACAAAGACTACACCCTCTGGTTCTAAGAGAGCTTAGTTCAGTTTTAGACTGGACTCTATTTCTGATTTTTGCAGACTCGCTTTCATCTGGTATAGTATCTATGGATTAGAGGAAAGCTTATGTCATTAAAAGGGGATTATGATCTCAGCCTGGCAATTATAGGCCTGTAAGGCTGACATCTGTGGTGGGCAAATTAATTGAAGGCTTGTTAAGGGATCACATTCAAAATTTTGTCCTCGTGATTGGCATTATTAGCAACAATCAGCATGGCTTTATGAAGGATAGGTCATGTCAGAAAAATGTAATTGCTTTTTATGATGAGGTAAGTAACATGCTGGACAGTGGGGAGCGATCTATTTGGATTTTGCCAAAGCATTTGATACAGTGCCCTACAAAAGACTGCTTTCTAAACTAAGGTCTGTTGGGCTTAATGACGTTGTTTGCACATGGATAGGAAACTGGCTATAGGATCGGGTATAGAGAGTTGTTGTTAATGGCACATTCTCTATGTTTCTTAGTGGGGTCCTTCAGGGCTCTGTATTGTGCTCGCTTATACCCTTAATGGGACTGAACAAGGCAAATCCATTATGGAAAAGGACCTTGGAGTCTTTATAAATAATAAACCTGACTGTAGCAAGCAATGCCAGTCAGCAGCTTAAAGGGAAAACAAGGTATTGAGCTGTATTAAGCTGTATTGAGCACTGGTAAGGCCCTATCTAATATGCCATGCAGTTTTGGTCTCCAGTGCTCAAACTGACCATTATTGATTATTAGAGAAGGTCCAGAGAAGGGCAACTAATCTGGTAAAAGGTTGGAAAATGTCAGCTATGAGGAAAGATTGGCCAAGTTGGGGTTGTTCACACTGGAGAAGAGGCCTTAAGAGGAGATACGATAACTTTGTATAAATATATATTGGGATCTACAATGACCTCTCTAATGTTTTATTTAGCAGTTGGTCCTTCCAACTGACAAGAGAGAATCCATTCCGATTAGAAGAAAGGAGGTTCCGGCTAAATATTCTGTTGAGATTTTTTACAGTGAGTGTTGTCAAGATGTGGAATTCTCTCCCTGAATCAGTCATACTGGCTGATACATTAAATAACTTTAAGAAGGGTTGGACGGCTTTTTAGCAAATGAGGAAATACAGGGTTAAGAAAGATGACAAGTTAATCAAGGGACTGGTCCGACTGCCATCTTGGCAGGTCACCAAATCATAATTATGATACACAGCACTGCAAAACACAAAATGGTCAGATTTGACCCTTTTGCCCTTTAGTAACCCCCCAATCTGTAATAATAACAAACGGTTTCAGAAAGTTACAGCTAAACAGTAACAGGAACCATTTAACTCAATGCAACCTGTCAGTATTTAGCTTTTGGCATTAAAGTGACGTTTTAATAATAAATGCAAGTATCTAATTAACTGATAAACATGACTAAAGTAAGGAAAATGTGTCTCGTTTATCTATTGAATGGACCAGCACTGTATTTTGTATTAGTCATAAAAGTCAGTGTCTACAGTTAATTGCTCTAGTGTACATCAGCCCAAATGCAACACATGATGCTTTCTAATTCAGTGCCCTAAAAACAGCATTACAACCTTCGGTTCACTCCCCTCTGAGCACTTAAGGGAAAGGAGATTTGTTGTATGAAGATCAATTGGCCTGTCTCTTAGCCTTAAGGGAGACCTATAACGATACATTTATTGAATTTTTTATATATTCTTTGTTCAATTGTAAGATGAGTCCTATGGTGGAGGAGGACTGAATTCACAATCAGGAAGGTTGGCATATATGTATCTCTGATCACTCAAAAATGACATTTTATTGCCTTTCCTCAAAGGGAAAACTTTAATTTATTGCTAACCTCTACTTGACATAGACACATTTGCAAGGTTATTTAGAAAGCCTATTCTGCTCTATTTCCCTAATTGCTTTAGAGATTTATAGAATACTGATTGATAATATTTTACTGGTGTACAGGGAAATACACTGGGAAAAGCTATAAACACTTTGTCAAAGGTTTAAACTCTGTAAAAAAAAATTTGCAACTTCTCCTAAACTTTTCCAAGAGATTTAAACATTTTTATTTTGCAAAATAAGAAAAAGCTCCACTTTCATGCATACAACATAGATGTAAGTGAATGGTAAATATGGGCATTTATTGATAGATTTTAGACTTTGTAATTAGATATTTTGCTAACAATTTATTATTTCTAATGTTACCAAGGTCTCATTAGAACTTGAATCACTTACAAATATAAAAGGATTATACATCTAAAGTAGTCAAATATTCTTTAGGATTTATTTACAGTACCTGTATAAAGGCTTGTAGAATATTTTACAACACCCAAAAACAGGTGTAAAAGTTGAGCCATTCATTTACACCACTCTAAACTCATTGTCAATAAGACAAATTCAGCGAACAAAGAATTTCAGTAGCACAAAGTAGAAGAACATGCTGTGTAAAAAGTGGTGCAACATTTAAAAAAATATGCATGAGTTGAAGAGGTGATATTTGGTGCATTTCAGTAGGATTCATTTGCTGTGTATACTAGTCAATTTATGAACTGAGAGTAAATGAAAAAGTCAAGAGGAGCCACGGGGTCATTTTACTTATTGCAGGTCTGACCATTTCTGTGCTTTGCAAAAATGATTAGAACAATAGGAAGGCAGCCATACATATGTTCTCTTTCTGTTCAGCCTGTGGCACGATTGGCCAGAGAGCATACTGTACCTGTTCAGCCTCTTTAAGTGATCCTTGATCCTACATTTTGTATAAGTATATAATCAGATTTATGTATTTGTATTTAATCGTTCTTTTATCAAGTCAAATTAAAAATTGCAATAAAATTGATTGTTGGGTCTAGTTACCCATAGCAACCAAGAAATTTATCAGGTAACATTTTTTTGGTTGCCAGTACACCAGTGTTTTGCACGAGTAAAATCTATGTTATTGTGACTCATAAGCATATCTTAATTGCAAAGTAGTCTGAGCACATTTATTCTAAATGATAATTTAATACCAGATAGCTTACCTTTACAAATAGGTGGAGGATGACTCCATTGCCTGTTGGCCTGACATTGGGCTCTAGTTGGTCCTTGCATGATGTAACCCGTATTACAAGAGAACGTGACTACATCATTGTAGTTAAAACCATTGCCACTTGTTCTTCCATATATTGGACTCCCTGGATGTCCACAGCTGACAGCTAGCATGTTGTGGAATAGAAGAATGACGGATAGGAATTAGCTAACAAATTAACCAATAGACATATTATTAGATGTTGATTAATTAGCTTTTATCTGATCAGGTTTGCAAATTACTGGCTGTAGAAAATGTTCTTTCTCAGTTTGCATTTAAAATAAACCTAGAATCCTATTTATAAAAAATGTAATTCCTATGTACTGTAGTACATTCTAATTTGACTTGACTCAACATGAATTTATGAATTTTAGAGATTTTAAATTCAAATTTGCTTTTTCAAATAGTTTTTACAAAACTTGAATGTGTGCTTATTTGTTAAAAAAATCTATGAAAACTGTGAATACAACTGTGAAAAAAACTTGAATGTACCTAACATATTCTACACATCATTTTCATTTGCTCTACAAACACTCCAAAATATCAAAAGATTTAAAAACTTGTACTGAAAATTGCTTAAATGTTATCTAGGACAGCCACAGAAATCCTAGATAGCTTACCATATTATATTGTACTGTCCTTAGACATGATTCTATGGAAAATTGTGATAAAATCTGGGTGAACTGGGATTACTATATGTGGACAATGTATAAATTAATAAATAAGAAACTTTAGTACTAAAACATTGGCTTTATGATTTAAAAGGGATAGAGAACATTTTAGCCCTGAGGTTAGCCATTTTCCTAGAAATAAGACGTAATAAGACCGAAATAAGACCAAGTTAAATTGATCCATGACTTTGTCAATTGGTGGTGTATTCATGCTATGACTTTTAGCATTGTCTGTAGGAGACACAGATACTTGTTTTCTAGCTCAGTAATAACATATGGACCCCTATAATCTTTATGCTATTTTATTTTTCTGCTTTTTTCTTCTTAATTCCATTTCTTTTGTTTCTTGAGTCTGTTTCAAAATTAAAATAAATAAATAATATATTTTTAATAATAAAATGTAAATTTTTACCTCTTTTTACCTTTATTACCTATTACAACTTCCACTGACTTGAACTCGCAAGCTTTTAAATGCTGTTTTACATTCATTTCTTTTTACACTTAATAAATATCAAACATTTGAGTTTTGGAAACTCTAATTCGAATTTGGCAATTTTAGTGCAACAAAATTTGAATTGTGGGAGAAATTAAAATTTGAATGTTAAATAGTGATGAGTGAATATTTATTTTTCACCAAAACAATTTGAGAAACTGCAAAAAAAAAATCAGTGAAAAGATTAGCAAAAACCATTAAACTCAATAGGCATCAACATTTTTTATACGCAACAATATTTTTATGTGTGACAATTTTTCCCCTCCACACACATTAAAGTCAATAGGTGTTTTTTCTTGTGGAGACTTTTTGTCTTGGTGACTTTTTTTGCTGAGAATCCATGCCTGGTGAAGGAAATCACTCATCACTAATAAATCATCCCCATAATATTCTATTTCAGTGAGCAAAATAATAGAAATAAAACTATGCCATGATTACATTTATTTTATTTTAATATACACAAAATGATAGAACATCAGTTGCGTCAGCTTCACAATTTTATTTAGAAAGTCTATTCATTTTTCTAAAACAAACATGAACCTAGTAAAGAAAAACTCCTCACAGAGGGTTCATCTGAACTAGCATACGGTACATCTTTGATTTTAATACCTTGAGTAGAAGTAGAATGGGCCTCCATGACATAACTTATATTTCCATTTGTTTGATATTCACTCTCCATGATCCACATTGAATCATGTGGATTGAATGTGAAATATGAATCTTGTCAGACACGAACCAAAGAATAAAATTTGCATTCTTGTATCATGAGGTTCAGTGATATGCCTGCATTGGTAATGATCATTGCCCTTTCATACTGTGTTATGATTTACACAATAGTGGGGATGACGTTTCAACTTATACAGGAAACAAAAGGTGAAGGACAGAATGGAAATATGCTCATGTGAAATGGGATTTGTAGTAAATTAGTAATATATTATCTCTTTGTTAAACACAACTTGGTAATGCTTTACAGAACACCTCTGTGCTGTACATAATTCATATTTCTAAGTTGTCTTGGGGATTTTAGAAAACCACATTGCACCCATCTTCCCATAAATGGTAGTTTATTGACCACTGACATATGCAGACTTTATGACTAACACATATTACTCTATATTAACTTTATCTAGGGAGATCCTGAAAGTGACTTAATTTTTTCAGCATTGAAGGCTCATTCTAATTTAACATAATAAGAAACACAATCACTGTCTACAGCAGGGGTCCCCAAACTTTTATTTTTTACCTGTGAGCCACATTCAAAGGTAAAAAAGGTTGAAGGGCAAAGAAGTTCCTGGGGTTGCCAAATGAAGGGCTGTGGTTCACTACTGACAGCCCCTATGTGGGCTGGCAGTCTACAGGAGACTCTGTTTGACAGAACACATGGTTCTCATGCAACCAAAACGTACCTCTAAGCCAAGAGTTTGAAAATAAGCACCTGATTTGAGGCCACTGGGAGCAACATTCAAGGGGTTGATGAGCAACATGTTGCTCATGAACCACTGGTTGGGGATCACTGATCTACAGTGTGTGACAGTTTTCAGATGGTCTTTATTTTTATGTTTTCAAGCAATTTATTTCCTAGTGCTGTCAATCTCACTGATTCAAAGTCGACCAATCTTGAAAGTAAATTTGTATTCTTAGCTTTATCATATATCACTTATATACAATGTACTATTTAGACATTTTTTTATTCTTCAAGTCAATTCCTAGTTAGGGCATGCCAGACCCAAACACCCAGATAACCAAATACAGACCAAATGCTAACTGTCCTAGAATACCAGTCTCTAAAGTATTCTAAAAAAAAAAAAAAAAACAGTTAAGCTGCTATTATTCTATTCTGTAGCATCCAGTTCATGCTTTCACATGAAAAAACACTGTGCATAAATTTCCTCAGGATTTTTTAAAATGATTTACATATATTTGGCCTATCCTAAGAGCAAGTTGTTAGCAACTATGCCGGCCTGGCCCAGAGCCTGCAGTTGGTCTCTTGCTTCCTGCCCTATAGTTGCGCCGTCTACCAAGGCTCCACCCAGTGCAAACAAGAGACCAAAGGCTGGGTGTAAGGCCCAGTGCAACCAAGTGACATCATTACTTTTCTGACCTCATCATTATGCTTGTGACATCACTCAATGACCAATCCCCATAATACACAGCCCTCTCTTGGGTTCAAGGTGTTGAACAGTGAAAGATGTCTTTGACAGCGCTGCAAAATATGTTGGCGCTATGTATATAAATATGTGTTAATTATAATAATAATGATAATAATTTTGTTTATTTAGATTATCATCATGATTCCAAACCTTAACCCTTCATCTATGAAGCCCAATAAGCATACTGATGATTTAAAGACAGGATATGTGCATTGCTGCCTATAGACCCTTTAGACTTATTAGTCTGAACAGCTGGAAGGTCTGATGAAAATCTGTATATCATGATAAAGCAGGCAAAAAATATAAATGTTTCTCTACAAAACAAGAAAGATATTTCATCTGCAGCACTTAAGGGAAATACTGCACATGTAACACATTTATATTTATTAACACCTGCTGCTGGTGTGAATTGTAGAGCTGGTGAAATGAAAACATGTATTCACCCCCAAAACACATTTTCTCTTAATCCCTGCATTGACCACATATTTATTATCTTGTTAATAAACTGTTATATGAATTCACAATTTTGTGAATCAATTTTTGCAAAAATAGTTAAGTTACATGTTATGTTGCTTAACAGCTAGTACATAACGAGCAATCTTGATATATATATATACTTACTAATTATGTGACTTCCTAGCATATATGATAACAGTTTGAATGTTAGCACAAAATACAAATATTAAGCTATATGTGAATTTCTGCCTATGGATATCACCAATATGGGTAAAAAAGAGTAAAGGTTACTCATTTAAGTTATCAGTCCTGCTAATTTATATACTGTCCTACAAATCAAGTGTTTTATTTTGTCAGTTTGATTATATAATACTGATTATACTTGTTAATTAATTTACATTTTATTGAATGTGGTGGTAACAAGATGGCAAATTGTGGGTTCATTGTTCACTCTTGTGTCTGACATTTCAAGTTGCCTGCACTAGCCAATAAGCATCCCATAACATTGTGTTACTGTAAGTGTTGGCTGCCTTAGAGGTGAATATATTATACAGTAATTACAAGGTCCCCTGTGTACTTGGAACAGGACTGGCTTTCCTCCCTATAACAGGTCATATATTCAAGGTTTTCTAGCTCGGACAGTTGAATCCTGGTGCTGGTTCCAAGCATGATGACTACAACTCTTTGGATGTATTGAGTTAGACTCAAGATACTTCTAGAAATTTGAACTGAGCATGCAATGCTTTAAAATGTTGTGATCAGAAATGTTGTAATGTAACATTCCTTCTACAGCCAGTCAATTTTCGATAGCAAGTAATCTACGGTATCTTAATTGTACACTATAGACATGAATTTAACTGAAAAAAAAAGATTCTTATCTAAATAACTTTTTTTTCCCAAAATTACCTAGTGAAGACAATTCTTAAAATGTTTGATTTTGGGAGCTTTGCTTGTATCTAATAACATTGCTTTCTGGCAGCCTCATGCTCCATATTGGCCATATGAATGTATTTAAGGTCAACAGTGGTAGGAAAGCTTTTTGAAGTGTTAATAAAGGATAAGATACTGGACTTCATAGCAAATCATAATACTAGGGGGCCCATTTACTTAGTTTGAGTGAAGGAATAGAATAAAAAAAACTTTAAATTTCAAATGTTTTTTTTTGGCTACTTCGACCATCGAATTGGCTACTTCAACCTTCGACTACGACTTTAAATCAAACGATTCGAACTAAAAATCGTTAGACTATTCGACCATTCGATAATCGAAGTACTGTCTCTTTAAAAAAAACTTTGACCCCCCACTTCGCCACCTAAAACCTACCGAGGCGCAATGTTAGCCTATGGGGAAGATCCCCATAGGCTTCCTAGCAATTTTTTGGTGGAAGAAAAATCGTTTGTTCGACGGATTAAAATCCTTCGGATTGAATGATTCGAAGGATTTAATGTTTCGATCGAACTGTTTGCGGTAAATCCTTCGACTTCGATATTCGAAGTCAAAGGATTTACATTCGGCAGTCGAATAGCGAGTGTTAATTAACCCTCGATATTCGACCATATGTAAATCTGCCCCTATGAGTTTGTGCCAGCATTGTTTTATGTGTACTAAATTTTGCCAGACTAACTTAGGGGCAGATTTACTAAGCTCGAGTGAAGGATTCGAATTAAAAAAACTTCGAATTTCGAAGTTTTTTGGGCTACTTCGACCATCGAATGGGCTACTTCGACCTTCGACTACTACTTCGACTTCGAATCGAACGATTTGAACTAATAATCGTTCGACTATTCGACCATTCGATAGTCGAAGTACTGTCTCTTTAAGAAAAACTTCGACCCCCTACTTCGGCAGCTAAAAGCTACCGAAGTCAATGTTAGCCTATGGGGAAGGTCCCCATAGGCTTGCCTGTGATTTTTTGATCGAAGGATATTCCTTCGATCGTTGTATTAAAATCCTTCGAATCGTTCGATTCGAAGGATTTAATCGTTCGATCGAACGAATAATCGTTCGATCGTTCGATCGCAGGATTTGCGCTAAATCGTTCGACTTCGATATTCGAAGTCGAACGATTTTAGTTCCTGGTCGAATATCGAGGGTTAATTAACCCTCGATATTCGACCCTTCTTAAATCTGCCCCTTAATCTTTTTATGAGAAGGTAAGCAGAGACCTCGATTCTGGGATGGCAGTGGATGTGATTTACATAGACTTTGCTAAAGCATTTGATACAGTGCCACACAAAAGGTCACTGGTTAAATGAAGGAATGTTGGCCTGGAACATAGTATTTATACCTGGATATAGAACTGGCTAAAAGATAGACTACAAAGAGCGGTGGTAAATGGAACATTTTCTAATTGGACCAGTGTTGTTAGTCGAGTACCGTAGGGCTCTGTACTAGGTCCCATGCTTTTCAACTTGTTTATTAATGACCTGGAGGTGGGCATTGAAAGTACTGTTTCTAATTTTGCAGATGATACTAAATTGTGCAGAACTATAGGTTCCATGCAGGATGCTGCCACTTTGCAGAGTGATTTGTCTAAGTTGGAAAACTGGGCAGCAAACTGGAAAATGATGCACTTTGGCAAAAATAATATAAATGCAAGTTATACACTAAATGGCAGTGTGTTGGGAGTTTTCTTAAATGAGAAGGATCAAGGGGTTTTTGTACATAACAAGTTGTCTAATTCTGGGCAGTGTCATTCTGTGGCTACTAAAGCAAATAAAGTTCTGTCTTGCATAAAAAAGGGCATTAACTCAAGGGATGAAAACATAATTATGCCTCTTTATAGGTCTCTGGTAAGGCCTCATCTGGAGTATGCAGTGCAGTTTTGGACTCCAGTTCTTAAGAGGGATATAAATGAGCTGGAGAGAGTGCAGAGACATGCAACTAAACTGGTTAGAGGGATGGAAGACTTAAATTATGAGGGTAGACTGTCAAGGCTGGGGTTGTTTTCTCTGGAAAAAAGGCGCTAGTGAGGGGACATGATTACACTTTACAAGTACATTAGAGGACATTATAGACAAATAGCAGGGGACCTTTTTACTCATAAAGTGGATCACTGTACCAGAGGCCACCCCTTTAGTCTAGAAGAAAAGAACTTTCATTTGAAGCAACGTAGGGGGTTCTTCACAGTCAGGACAGTGAGGTTGTGGAATGCACTGTCAGGTGATGTTGTGATGGCTGATTCAGTTAATGCCTTTAAGAATGGCTTGGATGATTTTTTGGACAGACATAATATCAAAGGCTATTGTGATACTAAACTCTATAGTTAGTATAGGTATGGTTATATAGAATTTAATTAAAAGTAGCGATGGGAGTGTGTATGGATGCTGGGTTTTCATTTGGAGGGGTTGAACTTGATGGACTTTGTCTTTTTTCAACCCATTTTAACTATGTAACTATGTAACATTTCACCTCCACTTCAGTAGGGACATTACCACATAGGGACCAGCATGACAAGGAGTGAAGTTACTGTAATTTTTAGGAGTCAATTAATGTAAGTACAAGTTTCAAAGAACAGAACCCATCTAAGGTATCGCTGGGGTAAACCCAAAACATACACTAGTCTTTCATTTGGGTATCTCAATGAGTTTAAGGTTGATTTGAACCTTAAATGATCTGTATTATATAAAAACATAACAGTATGAAGTATCTCTGTTTTCTATACTTTTTAATATTTCTATAGTTTGTATAGAGTAGATTCCACTACAGTGTGGAATTTTATAATTGGATCATGGAAAACACAATGTTCACCTTTACTGCTATTGCCAATGACCCACAAGCAATTATTTTCAATCTCCATTCTTTAAGCTGTTCTACAGATCTACAGATTTGGAAAGTCTTGTCTGACAGAGATTCATTCTTGTTTAAAGATTATCGATAAAGAAGCATACTGTTCCCTCTGGTCTAATTCCCTCTTCTACCCTTAGTTTAACATGAAAACTAATAGAACCCCTGAGTAATTCTGAACTGCTTACAAAACATTTTGAAAATATATTCTGAAGAGTACATAACAGTAAATATCATGTTTTTCCATTGTTCTAATTAATATAAAGGGGAACAATATGCTCATTATTTGTCCAGTGTTTCTGTTAGCAGAAAATAGCACTGGCCTGGGGTACATGTGAGCAAGTGATCCTCTTCCTGCTTCTGTATTTGTGCTGCTTGGTCATGCACAGTAAAGTGAAAAGCCAAGCTTTAACAAAAAAAACTGGCTTTTTCACTCTACTGTACATGTAAACTGTGGGATTTTGAAGAAAGAAGAAGGGAGGAAAAGGATTTCTGATTTTCTGATAACTGGACTAAGGTATCAGGTAAGTGATTACAATCCTTTGGGGATGCCTTAACATTTGGCACCTTCATCGATTATACGTTTCCTTCTTCTTTAAAGAAGCCCTTTAGTTCTCATGGTCCTGCAATAAATCAACTGTTGGTAGAGCGAGAATGTTTGTTCTTTGATGAGCTTTACAATATGTTTATGTTTTACCACCCTAAAACAAATTTATATTGTGGTCACTGCCTTCCCCTTTTCAATTAGTTTATTTTAACACTTCTCATTTAAAACTTTAGAACTGTGGTTTTCTCAATCTAGCATAGTCTTCTTATACTAATCAGGTACTTAGGCCTAAGGCATACATTTTAATGGGTCCAGGCTGCCATTGAAGCTCTAACAGATTGTTCAAAATATACACCAGTAGTTACAATATGCTTACTTACGCACACAGGAAGGCAGCTGGCCTGACCAGTTGTGATCTTGCTGGCATATTCGTACTGATGATCCAATCAAACGAAAACCAGGAATGCACTGGTAAACGACTGTATCCCTGTAGCCATAATTATCTCCAATCACTTGCCCATTGACAATTAATTCTGGGGTTCCACAGTGCCCAGCTATAAAATATACAATTCAAATAAGAATAAAGATCAGAGGTCTCCTGTTACTTGACCATTGACAATTCATTTTGAGGTTCCACTGTGTCCAGTTGAAAATATACTAATAAAAAAATACTTTTATTCAATATTTAATCAATCTTTTATTTTTTATATAGTTAAGAGACTGCAGGCAGCTTTGGTCATGCAACATTTTACTGGTAGACATAAAATATAGACTCACAGCCAAACCAGACCTACGTTAATCAATTGGGGGCAGATTTTCAAATGTAAAAAATCAAATTTCAATGCTATTTTTTGTTTACTTCAACTAAGGAATAGTCCAAATTCAATTAGAATTTCAAAAAAAATCGAAAAATATCGAATATCGAAATTTATCATGTACTGTCTCTTTAAAAATCGGACTGCTACCAATTTCCATCTAAAACCTACCAAATTGCTCTTTTAGCCTATGGGGGGGACCTCCTAGAACAATTGAAGTTTTTTTGGGGAAAAACTTCTATCGAAGTTGATTGAATGCGCTGTTACTTCAATTCGTATGATTCAAATTCAGCCGAATACAGACCTATTCGATTGAAAACAGAACTATTCGACCAAAAAAAAACTTTGACTTATTTTCAGTTGGTATTTTTGAATTTGAATTTTGAAGTTTTTTCAATTCGAAATTCGACCCTTGATAAATATGACCCTTTATCTCCTTCACTATAAAGTAGAGCAACATTTTATTTTAACATGCAAATTAGTTAAAAAACAACAACCCTGAAAATGATTATTGATTTATTTTTCAAAAAGGCAAAAGGAATTCTGTAATAAGATGGATGTATAAACTGCCCACACCCAAAAAAAGCAATTGTTAATAAAACCCAAGAAAATGTATTAACAGGGATTTTCCTGTAAGTTAGTGCTTTATTAAAGCAGTTGTTTAACTGATTGAGCTTCATATTAAGTTCTAAATTTACTGAAATTCAAAGCATTTTTTTGACTCAAAAGCTTATAAAATAGTTTTTTTTGAATCAGTAGGACTTTCTTATAACCAACCTTTACATGAATTTTCATCTAGCTCCAAAAAAATTTCTTTAACATTACCACTAACTGAATTTATATATTTTTGGGCAAACTTGCAAACATTTTGGCCGTAATATTTAATGGCTGTAGGTTTATTAAAGAAAAGTTTTAGGTAAGAAAAGAGGAAATGGGGGAAAAGCTACAAGTACTGTGCATGAATTAACGTGAACAATTATTGCCATTTCATGTATAAGAAAAGATATTTGTATTTAGGGGAAATATTAATTTCAACTGCAGTTCGAACAATGAAAAACTTTCTTTTACAGCCAGTAAGAAACAAATTTTTAATTAGTGCCATATTTATTAAGGGTCATATTGGAAATTCAAATTTTCAAATGTTTTTTTTCGGTCAAAACTCACTAATTCAAATTGGAAATAATCAAAACTCGATTTGAATATCGAGTTTAATCAAACCTTTACCCTGGGAATAATTTGGATTAGACTATTTGCCACATAAAACCTACTGAGTTCATGTATAAGTCAATAGGAGAGGTCCAGTGACCAATTTAAAGATGTTAATAGCCTTCCTGACATTCAGAGAAAAACTCGATTAGAATTCTAATAGAGTTATTGAGTTAATAAAATTTGTTCGAGTTTTAGATGTTTTACTTTATTTAGATATTTTACTTTATTTATGATTCTTAAATAACCTCCTAATCAAATTTTGAGTATAATCAAATTTATTATAGTTAAAAAAAACTTATGAGTGAATTCAGAATTCAACCTGTGATAAATGGGCCTTCCCATATGCATGTAGTGATGAAGCAACATTATGTTACAATTAGGGGGAAGTTTACAAATAATGGAGAAACATTCTCAGAGTTTTTCATTGAATTTTACAAGTGGGAATGAAAAACTCTGAGAATGAGAATTAGGCCCTTACTAGCATAAGGAATGCAATCTTGTGCAATGGTTATCTTGGGTAGTAGGCACAGAGACAGAATTAAGAGTAGGGTATAGGGATGAGCGTATTTTTTCTCCTTGTTTCGCCTAAAAATGACGCCCATAGACTTGTATGGCGTTGTGCGGCAAAATAAAAAGACGCGCTTCAAAAAAAAATCTTTTTTGACACCCGTAGACTTTAATGGGCGTTGGCGACATTTCGCCGGCGGCAAATTTTTGGCGAAACTAAACAGGTCAAATTCGCCCATCCCTAGTAGGGTATAAGATGAGGTGGAAATCAGGATAGTGCAGTTTTTTCAACCCATTTTGTGGGGGGGTGATATTTGTTACATGCACACCCCTAATACCCTTACTGGGTGAAATATTGTAGATGTTGGGCAAAAACTATTTCTTTCTCTCCCTTGATTTTTTACAGGGTAAGTAGGATCAAGGGGACATGTACTATGTAGATCAAAGTCAAATATTCCCCTAGATAAGACTGGCTTTATTATATATTCTTATATTTCTAAGATGTATTCACCTTTTGATTCTATGTTACTGACTTTTTTAACAAATTCTAGACTTCTATTTGAAATTCCTATATTGTTTTTGATAAGTTGCAGGTTTTTGCAGAGAATGCATATTCATTTTATTATAGGGGGGAAAAAAGTGGGGAAAAAAAGTGGAATTTCACAAAAAATTATGCATTTTGCCTTTGAAGTATCTCTTTGTATGCCTGGGTTTTGGACTAAATTAAGGCTATGGAAATATCTATGATGTCTGGGATCTGAATTCCTAAGTATGTTATGTTATAACTTTTTCATTTTGATTCAGTTTGGAACTCTGTCTGTTTCCTATAACTGAAATCCTAAAATCGAAACTCTGTATTACTTATAAAGCATAGCTGAATGAATACAGATATAGTATTGTATAAACAATGATATATATATATATATATATATATATATATATATATATATATATATATATATATATATATATATATATATATATATATATATATATTTAATTACCTAAACATCTGGTTTCAGTCCCACTCCAAAGACCAGAAGACAAACACTCTCGCACAGCTGAGCCCACCAACATATAACCTGTATCACAAGCAAATATCGCTGTTGACCCAAATGTGGTTTGAGTTCCAATTTTCTTTCCATTGGGTGGTATAGGCATCTCTCCACAGGAGGTAACTTCAAAAAAAAATATAGACAGGAGATGATTAGAAATTATAATTAATAAAATAAAATTATTTAACCTCCTATCAGTAATATACACTTTGGCAAATTTAAACATATGACATTTGATAAATGTGCCAGTTTATTAATCATAAGCCTGGAAAATGTTGGCTCAGTGCATGGGTAATGCAGTTTTTAGAGGTAGATGTGGGGAGTGACAAAGGCAAGGGTATGCACCCAGTGTGAATTCTATAAATACATATTCATTGCTACAAAAATGCCATTCTCTTAATTTATAGAAAATGGAATTTGTTCTACCACATGGTCAATGATTATTTAAGTTTACTAGCACCATCAATGCAAAGCTATTTAGTCCCAAGTTGTTTACCCATGTGCCACATTTAAAGATAAAAATAGTTGGGGAGCAACATATGCATGAAAAAAAGCTCCAGGAGTGCCAAATATGGAATTTTACACTGATTTTTACAAATGGGAAATGTTGCAGATCATTTCTGTATTTGGCACCCCAGGAGCTTTTTTCATGCACATGTTGCTTCCCAATTATTTTTATCTTTAAATGTGGCACATGGGTAAACAACTTGGGGACCCGCACTTTAAAACATAAGGTTAGCAAATTGGGACTGAATAGCTTTGCATTTATAACTATACAGTCAGTTTTGTTGATTAAATGACTTTAGGGTATAATGCCATTACATATTTTATTCCCTCATTTCCTACAGTTTGATTAGAAAAAAATACCTTTAACTAATTCTTTTTTTAAAAATTTTTTTTATTTTTATTGAGTTTTAGTAAAGCAAAGAAAAATACAGAAAGGAAAATAACAGTTCCATACAAGGTTGCACACTCAGATCAGTAAGGCATTATGTAAACATTACCTTTAACTAATTCTATAACTGAATTCTGTTTAGGCAGTAATTATTGAAATAAGACTTCTTCTGAGGATGGGCTAGAAAAACACTTTCTGCCATACAGTAAATGATTGTGGGCTGGCTGCCAAGCCTATTTAGGTTTATGCGTCATTATCTCATTTTTTTCAGGCATCTACCACTGATTGAACTGAACAGTTGATTTCAGTCTACTGCTTGTCCATGCTCCTTTTGTTCCAGGCCAGTAAGAAGACATGAAAAGAGTTGATGTGGGAAGCTAAATGACTTAAAAGGCTCATTGACTAATATAATTAGTGGTGGTTATAGGGATCTTAATGATGCAAAAGCACAAAGTAGCAGTTTCTTAACATTCATGGAAAAATGTAATTCAATAATCATTTTTTTTCTCCTAATATAAATGGATACATTCTAAACTTTGCATACATCCAAACAATAATTTCTTTGAATAATGCTTTGAAAGGCTTTATTATCCAACCTTCAGATCACTGCTGTTATTTGTTATCCTTCTATACATACTTTGGCAGTGAGGTCGCTCATTTCTCCAGCTCCAAGTTCCATTGGCAAGACATTGAATAGATGCAGGTCCCAAACGGAAATAGCCTGGATCACAGCTAAAGACGACTTTTGTTTTGTACTCATAATGGGATCCATTCACAATGCGCCATCTTCCATGTTCCAAGGTAAAAGAATTTATACTTGGACATGTAACAACTTCAAAAGCGAAAGAGGCAAAACAAATGTTATTAAATTTGTCCAGTTATTTTCAGATTATGCTTTCCTTACAAATATATAATGGCAAGTATTATTATAACCACAATCTAGTGAAAGGCCATAAGTTATATTAATATAAAGTTTACAAATCAGCAATATTAAATTACAACTAGTGATGGGCGAATCTGTCCCATTTTGCTTGTGAAACGGTGACAACATTTGCGAAAGACATTGTAGTCAATAGGCATTAAAATAATTTTGACAGACTACAATTTTGATGGGAGCGACAATTTTTAGACGTTCGACTATTTTGTCCAAATGCATTAAAGTTAATAGATGTCTGAATAATTTTGACAAATAACAACAATTTTGATGCATGCCAATTTTTCTTTGTTGCAGCAAATTTTTCACTAGGAGGTGCTGAACCAATTGGTACCCAACAGTGAATAAGACAATGATAATTCAAAACCACAAAAACATAGAAAACACAAATGCCAATTGTTTTAGAATATTAATATCTGCCAAAAACAGTTAATCTTTAGGTAAATTTGCACTTTATTTATAATAAATTATAATACAACAAATCAGAATTATTATTTTATACACACTAAAAGGTTGTAATACATTTCTTATCAAGAAAGTCTAGCATGAAGGAATATAATATTTATTGAATTATTTTGAAGCCTTCTTATTTTACTGCATTTCTAACAGAAAACACTTTGCTGAATTTCATGGGCAACTATGTATAACATACCCTAAAAACATATAGAAACAATGTATCATAATTATGTATTACTATGATCTCAATGTTTGTAAATTCTACAATACATTATACAAAATAATTGTGATTTCCTAAATAATTGTTAAAAAGATTTTCTTACCAACACAACGAGGTGTTTTATTGTGATTGCTCCAAGTTCCATCTGGTTGGCATATGGCTGCAGTGAGCTCCTTAGATGATAAGCGATACCCATCACTGCAAAAATAAGTGATGCCAGTTCCTACTAAGTAATCTGTTGCCAGTATTCCTCCATTCAAAGGGGACTTAGGAACCCCACAGGATATTGCTGAAATGTTAGAAAATAATAATGTGTATGAAAAAAATTGATAAGAGCAAATCTCTGGCACCATGTGCTCACTTTGTCTTGAGCCCTTCCTAACAAAGTTTTACAGATGAGGCAGATGAGGCTCAAAGTGTAAACTCATTGAAGGTGGCATAACCTCGGAGGCCACTGTCCCCACACAAAATAGTTTTGTATGTTTGTGCACTGTAGGCCAGTTTGACCCCCTCTGCACAGAGGAAACAGTCCCTCCCTCTCCCCTGGTGGTTGCAGGGTCTACTTCCTTTATAGTTAAGCCATTGCTCATCAATGTTTTCTTACATACTGGACCCTGCCACAACCGGTTTATGTAAATTCAATTGTAACATTATAGTCCAAATACAATTAAAGAAACCAATAGGGTAATGTGGGTAAATGGATTGATACTGGCCTACATCCCCATAACCACCAATCACCAGGTTGCATTTGCTGATGAAACATATTGGTTGTTGGTTAACAGACCTGGGCAAACATGATGCCTTTTATTACATCATTCTTCTTTGCAGAGAGATTAAACCTGAGAGTGAAATGCTTTATGGAATTGTCATTCTGCATCTGATAGCCTTCTAGCAATATTTATTACTATAGCCTTGCATGTAGACTAGATACATTTTATACCTCTGTGGTTAAATCCCTCTACTGGCGATTTGGTGTATCTGCACAGCACCACAATTTAGTACCACAATTGGCCCATTTTGAGTACCATACTTGCAATACATGGCCCAACACAATGCAATTTGAGAGTCCCAACTCTTTTCTGTAACTCATCCAGTGAAAGAAGCACACAACATTCCACTTTTTCCTGATGGTAGCATTGATGTCAGGCTAATAGACTAGCTGCTTCTACAGCTGCCAGAAATGTAGGGTGACATTTCCATTACATGTTACATGCATGTTTCCTTGTCATCATCTGTGTGTGTGTGTCCCTGTTACTATTAATGCAGCTTTTCATGCTCTGTATTATTGTCCACCATGGCCATTAAAGGGTAAATGTATCAAAGTGTGAAATTAGAGCTTACCGCAATATAGTTCCTCCACTCTCTATTCATTCCTATAAGATTTTTTGGGGTGTATTTATCAATGGGTGACAGTTAGAGTTCACTATTTTATAAAAAAAAAAGTCTCTAAAAATCCTATAGGAATGAATAGGGGGTAGAGGTGCTTTCCTGTGGTGAGCTCTAACTTCACACTTGTGCCCCTTATTGTATGTTATCAGTAGTTCTTTCATTTGCAGTATGTTTCCTGCATTTATTGCAAATGTTTTGTTTCTGTTCATGTTCCCAGTTTCACCTCACCCTCATACTTGTGAGACTTTTATGCTTAGCTTCATTTATTGTAATATGGGAAGGTTTGTTTGCATGTCCAACTATGCACTACCTCAGATTAACACAAGTGATGACAGAGCATAACTCAACCTACTTCCACTAGTGCACTTTTTAGACATGGACAAGCAAGAGGATGATGCTTAACCTACAGTTTCTGTGTCAATACAGTAAAAAATTAACTTTAATGCATCAAATCAGAAATATGAAATTATCCACCCGGCCAGACATTGTATTTTTGATGCTTGATGCACAATGATGAAGATTCACAATGAATATGCCCCAAGGTGGAATCCATCTTGGCAAATACAGTAAAGACTATTGTGGAGCTTTAGGAGATGAGGATATTTGACAAATTTGACTTTTCTCCCTTGATCCCTCCTGTAACAGTTATTCACATCATGTCATACAAGTGATTATGACTTTATTAAAGATGACATAGACCGATCAGGAAAGCACAACAGGCTACCTGCTTTTAGCACGAGATGCCTAAAATAGATAAAAAGCTAAAATGTTTATAGTTGTGTTCATGGTACTATAAAGTCTCTTTGTAATGTATTTTGAAAGTCTTTTTGACAGTTTAAGTAGACCATCTTTCATTTGCTAAAACACTTTCACTTGAAAAAGTGAGAGGGATATACAATGTATTGTCTTCCTGTTAGTGACAGAACTAAAGGGAAATTCAATATTTTGTACTACAGCATATTATTCTATATTAATTATGTACTAAAAAATAGCTTTATTTGTGGTGGTTTCCATTGCGCAAAAAAGTATGTTTGAACTTAATTCTTAAACTCTGAAAAAGCCTCACAAAGCATTATATCTAAATAAAGTTTAAAAGTTTATGAATCACAAGAGAATTCACATCACAATTAGTTGAGACTAGCTGTAGTTTTGACAGATTTTCTAAAAATGTGGCCTTTATTGTTTGATCGGCTGAAAGGAAACCAGCAGCCAATGGTTTCTCATGTTAGTTAGTGATACTAAAATGAAAATCCATAATACCTCTGTATTACCAGGAGAGATGAGGCACCACCATCTTTTTTTGCTCTAAAGTGCTTTCCCAGCCCAGCACTACCTACATCAGCTGATACTTCTCCAATTCTGTCAGTCACACTGAACTGGAGGTGATGCGATCCTTCAATAAGCTACACTAGCGCTCTTCTCTTTGCAAACAGAAGCTGCCACTGGACTGGGGATATAATAGGGCATTATGATGCCTGGGCTCCCCCTGTGATACTCATATGTTCCTTTGAATTTTAATAAAGTGTCAGTTAGTACATTTTTTGCTGTGATAACAGATTTTTCTGCAATTATGTATTTTTCCTGATTTCTAAAATCTGCAATTGAGCCTGACACGTATGAGAAAGCCGCATGTATAAGAAATAATTGTGTTTCAAAAATATTTGATTATAGATTATTATTGAAAAAATAATCACAATTCTTGTATTTGTTAACATGAGTAGAAGCTGAAATCTAAGTTGCTTTGCTGAATGTTAAAACTAATGATGCATCTTGGGACCCTAGTGCAAAACTTTGACAAATGAACTTTGACAAATGCTAATCTCTCAGAAATAGCAGTAACCTTTTTACTTACTCACTAGCCACTCACATTTACAGAACAGGCACCTTTACTGTATAGCTACAAATGCAAGGAAGGAAGGAAGGTGCAAGGTCCCTGTGGGTGGTACTTAGCTCAGGCTAATAGGAAGTAGGGCAGTTAATTGTGAGTGTCGTCTGCTTGTTGGATCTGATGGCCACCAAAAGATACTGAGAAGTAGTTAACACCAGTTTTCCTTCACTTTCCAGGACTGATTGTTGCATTGTGTGGATAGAAACAACAAATGTTGCTGAAGGTTATATTTATTTATGGTGAATACATTTATCAGCTTGGCTTCCACTATCACGTTAATTATAGATCACACTGAAGTGGTTGCATTGAAAATAAAAGCTATGTGACCTTTGGAAAACATCCTAAATAGTTATCAGTGAACCTATACATAACATTTTCATTTTAGCTTTTCAACCTGTATATTTATGTCATTTCATTTTTATTGTGTAATTTAATATTTACTATGTAGTGAGAATTCGCACAGAGGTGTAACAAATGTGGCTCCCTTCCAAAAACGGTGTTAGCTTAACTTCTCCCTTCCCCAGACACTTGACTATTCCTTATTATAGGCTGTACCAGATGTCTTAAGCATAACATTTTAGCACATGCCATCTGTGTGACTTATTTTTAAACAATCTTATATAAAACTGCCATTCTTTCCAATATGAGATAGTAACATAAATTAATGTGTTAGGCCACTTTATTTGATGAACTTTTTTCATATCATATGGCTCATTTACAAGCACGTTTGTAAATTGTGCATATATTGACACCATTTATTAAAAGTACTAACTGTATGTCCTCATATTTGCTCCAAGTGCCAATGCACCCATCAAGCCTGCTCTGATGCCTTGCATGCAAGTGTGTCTTATTGGAGCTACTGCCAACCTAAATGGTGCAGTTATTCTGGGGTTCCCTTAATGGGCTGTGTCAACAGGTGCTACAGACTTACACCCAAATGTCATTTTAAAACTGTATTCTAGAAATGGAATGGCCACAACTTGCAGCAGTACATTATATTAAAATGCATCAGCACAATTGAACTTATTTTGATCCTGGTAGTCACAATTACACTGCAATTGAAGGAGAAAAAAGCTTCATTGTGGGTAAAAAAAACATGGTGAATTTTGCACACCACGGGGCACATTTACTAAGGGTCAAAGTGAATTTGAAGTGAATTTTCCAATTCAAAAACTTCAAATTTTAAAGTATTTTTTTGGGTATTTCGAACATCGAATAGGCCAAAGTCGACCTAGACTTTGATTTGAATTGGAAAAACTTAGAATATTCGACCATTCGAAAATCAAAGTACTGTCTCTTTAAAAAAACGTAGACTTCGACACTTCGCCACCTTAAACCTGCCGAATTGCTATGTTAGCCTATGGGGACCTCCTAGAACCTATAGCCAACATTTGGCTAAATTTTTAGAAGTCAAAGGTTTTTTTTTTTTTGAAAATCCTTCGTTTGATCGGTTAAATCGTTTGAATCGAAGGATTTAATAGATCAAATGATTTTACTTTGATTGCATATGGCCATATTCGATCAAAAAAAACGTAAACTTCGAATATCGTACTACTACAATTCGATGGTCGAATCTCGAAGTTTTTTCATTTCGAAATTCGACCCTTAGTAAATGTGCCCCCCACATGTGTGTTTGTAAATGAGACTCCATGGTCTTTAAAGAGTAATGATTGTATCAAAAATAAATTAGGATAAATGTTAAATGGTGTTAGAATATCCTGTCAGCAAGGCATCAGGCTGGTTTACCAATTGTAGCATACAAGTCTACTATATTTGATGAAATCTTTATGTGTCTTGATAAGATTTAAATACCAGTTTGCAATCAAATTATTAATTATTTTCTATGATATTCATTTTTGTGGGGTTCACCTATACTAGGTAATAATGAACAATAATATACAATAATATAATATACAAATGTAACCAGAGTTTTCCCAATGCAGAATCTTGGACTATCCAAGATAGTTTTCTTTAACTAAAGTGCAGGTAATGGTCCAAATACACAAACAAGCATATCACTAAGCAAGATAAGAATAACCTAATCCAAAACTAACACTAACATTTACAAATGAAACCTTGAAACTTTGGTGCAGAAATATGGTGTGCTTATATTGAACATGCTGAATTAGAACACAAGTGAAGAAGCAGAAGTAGACTGGAAATAATATAAATAATTACCTACACAGGACATTCACATATCAAAGGTGCCCCAAAGATGGGACAGACATATGTTTACATTTACCTTGACATGCAGGAACAGGAGCATCCCAGGTATAATACCCATATGGAGCCTTTTTACAGATAGCAGTGTTCTTGCCAATGAGTCTGAATCCTCGATCACATGCCCACCGAACCATACTATTCAGTTGTCCACCTGTTTGACTTATAATAAACCCATGGGGTGGGGATTCTGGTGTGCTGCAATAGTTAGCTTCAAATATATAAAAAATATTTGTTATTGAACTACTACAAAAATATCTGCAAATGCAACCTAACAAATATTTTTTAAAATGTGCAATTAAAAGATAATAATAATGCAATAATTCAGACACCATTGACAAAGATAGTTGCTCTTAAACACCAAGGGGCACATTCATTTAGCTCAAGTGAAGAAATAGAATAAAAAATATTGCCTCATTCGACCATCCAATTGGTACCCTGACCTTCGACTTCAAACTAAAAATCGTTCGACTATTCGTACATTCGATAGTCAAAGTACTGTCTCTTTAAAAAAAACTTTGACCCCCTACTTCGCCAAGTAAAACCTACCGAACCTCAATGTTAGCCTATGGGGAAGGTCCCCATAGGCTTTCAAACAAATTTTTGGTCTATGGAAAATCGTTCGATGGATGGATTAAAATCCTTTGAATCGTTCAATCGAACGAATTGCGGTTAATCCATCGACTTCGGTAAATCCATCGACTTCGGTTTTACTTCGATATTCTGATTTCTGATTTCTTCTTTTCCATTTTCTTCTTTTTCTTTTCTATAACCAGTTCCAATTGTTGAAGTTCAACTTTAGTGAAAACATTGATGCAGCTCCTTGTGAAATAAAATTCTGTTGGTAGCTTTGAATGATATATAGACTGGAACTATTGAGTGCAATATCTAAATTTACATTTAGTTTGAACGTGGATAACATTGTCAATGTTTTAATGCAAATTAACGATGCAAGTAGCCAGGTTATATTCAATATAACAATGGTGTACAATATATTCAAACAAACTGGCAAACACCTGCCCATGATTATGAATGACCAGGTTTCTTATCAGATTACAGGTTCTAACAACAGTATATACAGTAGCTTGGTAAATCCATTTTGTTTATAATTGCAAATGGCAGTTATATAATAATTAGTTAATTTGCACCCACTTCCTATATTAACTGGTTATGATCGAAACTTGCCCATTTCTCTTCACTGAAAAAAATATGAAAAAATGTGCAAAATCCCAGAGACCTGCAGCAATTTAAGGGTTAAAGAATGCATTGTAGCATTATGCACACTGTTTTCACAGATATGAATGGCCTCTCTTATAACTGCTCTGTAATCTTGAGTAAAATTATTGGGAAATTGACTTGTTATTAGATTATTGACAATTAGGGATGTAGCGAACCGCCGATTTGATGTTCGCGAACGCCGTTCGCGAACACCGGCAAAAAATGCGAACAGTTCGCGAACTGTTTGCGAACTTCGAACATCCGAAAATCGTTCGATTCGAATGATCGAAGGATTTTAATCGTTCGATCGAAGGATTTTCGTTCGAATCGAACGATCGAAGCCATTCGATCGAATGATTTCATTCAATCCAATGGCTTCGATCGTTCGATTCGAACGAAAATCCTTCGATTTTAGCGATCGAAGGAATAGAATGGTCGAATGGTCGAACGATTTTTGACGCGAACGCCTACTGGCGAACGTCGCGCGACGTTCGCGAACATTCGGCGGACGCGAACAGTCGAAGTTCGCGCGAACTAGTTCGCCGGCGAACAGTTCGCTACATCCCTATTGACAATCAATATCACTGTGTATTCAGAGTGTTAACTTTGATGTTTGAATTGCTTTTTAATAACTAGCTTTTCTACACAAATCAATAATAGTGTTTTTATTATATTGATTTTGATTTAATGAAAGGTAAGCCCCAGTTCTGTTTTGTAGCGGTGGAAATGACAAATAAATGAATCCAAAGGATAAACAGTTTTGGCTAAGATTATAATTTTGTCAACATTTTATTTTTACTTTGTAGTAGATTATTGCAAGCTACTGTATTTCCTTTAAATTGTTATTGTAAAATTGTAATAGGCTGATTATAGTTTAAAATACAACAAATAGGAATATTTGTATTTAAAATGTTTTCATTGTTTTTGTTCTGCCTTTACCTCATGCTGTTTTTTACACTATATATATTTGTTTTTTCTGCATCATGAAGCACATGCTACTGATCTGTGTCCTTGAGAAGAAAGAAAGCTGATCTTTGCAATTTTCTGTCTGTACACATTGTCTGCACAAGACAAATATTGTGTATGAGTTATCTAAAAAAAACATTCTGCTGAATTGATGTATATAGAAAAGAAGTTGGGGAGCACCTCCCATCAAATGAGAAAAACAGAAGATGGTGTGCAGGGTCAAGCAGTAATTCATAAGAAAACAAGAAAGAGAAAGAATTGACCCATGTATTTGCACCCTCCCATCAAAGCTTGTCCACAAGCTCGTATGTATACACCCTTAAAAAGTAACTTTTATTAAGATTAAGATAAAAAAAAGTCCAGTGATAATAAAACATGGTTAGGACCAGGGAGACGGATTAACTTGGGGTAGTGGGCTGGTGGTACGGATAAGTGGTAAATGTATGCTAGTGGAGGTCACCCCAAAAAAAACTCTGTTTAAACACTATTCGGTCATAAATATGGGAGTAATCGGGGTAGTATACTACATGCAATGTTGTACAACACAAATCACCCCCTCAGAAGCACATAACGTGCCCAAATCTAATGGGCTTTGTCAAAAAAAAAAGCCCATTAGATTTGGGTGAAATGCGCGTCAGGCGCTCTATTAATTTTAAAATTGGTTATTTAGAAAATAAGTTATAAATCCGATTTTATCTCATTATTTAAATAAAAAAGCACAACCAAACTCCCATACCCAATTTTACCTTATTTATTATTAAAAAAGCTCAATTTAATTGGTTCTGGTAAAAAACAATTGAATCAAGCTTTTTTAAATAATAAATATGGTAAAATCAGGTGTGGGAGTTTTTGTGTTTTTTTTAATTTAAATTAATGATATAAAATCAGATTTAGCAAATAACCCCCTAAAATTCAATCTTTAATAAATAACCCCCTTACACTAAATTAGACAAGATGTTTTGTTTAACAAGAAAAAATAACTGGTATATTAAGTGGTATATTCTGATGTCAATCAATATGGCTAGTGATCTGCCCTGTTTTGCTTTACAGGAAAGTTTGAGAAACTGCATATATTTTGTGAAGTGTAGTGTTGGGCTTATTTTAATTTTCGGCTAAAATGAAGGGGCCAATATCATATATTTTAGCTCTATAAATCATAGACTATATTAATTATTCTAAACCTTGAAAAATGTGTAATTTATTTATGAAAAACACTCATACAAAACACCATCTGAAAGCTATCAAAGTCATATAGAGTTGTCCTTATCCAACTGTAACATTTTTCTTTAATTCTGGCTTTTAGAGGATTTTTTTTTACTAAATGCACACATAATTCAAAGAATTAGAGGTTTTCTTTCTCTTTAATCTTAGCCAAAACTGTTTTTTTTTGTTCCTGCTTTTTATATTAATTTCTTTTAATAAATTCCACGGAATTCATGGTTTTAGAGAAGATTAGTTTATTTGTGGTTTTTAAAACCTCTAAACCCACTAAAATGAGAATGTTGATAAATGGGCCTCTAATTATTATTATAACAAGAATCTGGTTTTTCTTACTCAATATAGTCAATCATCAATAGGTGTATAATATGTCTTGATATTCTAGCCAGTTTCTAATTAAATATTACAGTGTTGGTTATTGATGAATTCCTCTGCAACAGAAATTAATTTGTTACCATGGAAACCCAAAGTTTGTTAAGCAAAAAGTAGCAGAAAATTAATTTGTGTCATGGCTGACTTGAACAGGAAAACCTCAGCATTTACAGTAATTTGAGCAACTCTTTGTGGTTTCAAGCAGTGATGTTGTACTACTATTTAGTTAGAGCAATAATGGCACAACATTGGAATGTTAAAAACCTATAGTAAATTACTATTTATAAAAATGTTACATACAATTTTCTGTGATTTACCAATGCTCTTCTCTTTACTAATTCACTGTTTGACATGTATAGTCAAAGCAGAATAGAGGATAAATAAAGTATATATATATATATATATATATATATATATATATATATATATATATATATATATATATATATATATATATATACAGTATGTTTTTAATATAGGAAATAATGACTATTCTTATTTAACTGGAGGGTGTGTGTTATACACAGGGTTCTTAAGCACTTTGTTATCCATACTTTATTAACAAGTCAGACATGAACACACTATCAAACATACAGTTGTATCATTGTAACATCATGCTGTTTACTTCTAGTGTTTTTAGACAGTTAGATTGATTTATGTTTTATGAGATGATCTTCCATTTCAAATAATGAAGATGTCACAAGTTATTTATCTCAAAGCCAAGTTCATACCTTGTATAATATGATTAAGGATGGGCGAATTTTTTCGCCTAGTTTCTCCGAAAAAATGACGCCCATAGACTTGAATGGAGACGTGCGTCAATTTTTTTTTTTTTTTATTATTATTTATTTTAACAAGTTTTTTCAAATACATTACAATGCCACAAACATAAATAGATAAACAAATAAAAGAGGAAGAAGAGAGAGAAAAAAAAAAATAGAATAGAGTAGAGTAAGAGTATAAAGGAAAAATAGGGGTATATAGGGCCCATGGCTATCCCATATCAAAGCTTAGCAGAATCAAAGGGGCGTTATCCAGCGACAAATTGGAGTTAGTTATTTCTTTTATTACTGTAAGGATTTTACCCCAATAGTCCTGCAATTCTTTGCACTTGCACCAAATATGTGTGTGTGTGTCCCTCTCCTTACCACATCTCCAACATACATCTGTGAGTGTGGGAAACATCCTATTCAGCCTACTTGGAGTAAGGTGCCATCTAGTTACTATTTTAAAGTTCATTTCCCTCACTCTTACAGCTCTAGATGATTTATGGGCTTGCAACACGATCTTATTCCACATCTCGGGGGATCTCAATACCCAAGTCTTTTTCCCATTCCCTAAGAGCTGTATCTTTGCCCAAAGAGATGTTTGATATTAAGAGTTTGTATGTATTTGATACTACTTTATTAGGGACCTCTTTACTATCCAGTGATATTTCCCATTTGGTCAATTCTCTATCCCAATCATCCTCTTTATATTTATAGGTATAATTTTGCAATAGGCGGTAGTTCCATACATCTCTAACATGTTTTCCCCATTTCTTATGAATATCATTTAATGGGATCAATTTATTGTTTTACAGGAAGTCGCTAATTCTAGTTGTTCTCCCCTCAAATATCCGCCAATTCCCAAATGCACCCCTCTCCATGCTAGGTATAAAAGAAATGTTATTTATTAAGGGTTGTAATATATAGGGCCTTTTAGTCAACTTCAACCTTGTTCTATTGTCGTACCAGATCCTAAGTGTGGTTGAAATTAAAGGGTGGGCTTTCACCTTGTCTGATATGTCTTTGGACTCACACCATAAATGATTTAACAGAGGTATCCCTGCCCACTGATTTTCTATCACTGCCCACTCTTTCATCCTTTCTTCCCTTGCCCATTGTTTAATACGAGTTAAATGAATTGAAATATAGTATAGCCAGGCATCTGGGATAGCTAACCTTCCTCGATGTAATGGTAGTATTAATTGTTTATATTGAATCCTAGCCTGTTTACCGTTCCAAATGAATTTTGTAAATAGGGATTTAATTTTTTTAAAAAAAACAGCTGGTAAACTAATTGGCAGAACTTGTAAGTAGTAATTCAGTTTAGGCATCAAGAACATTTTCAATACTTGTACTCTTCCCATCCATGATAAGTTTATTTTATTCCATTTATTAACCTTCTCCTGTAGTGTTGACAGTAAGGGGACGAAATTGCTGTTATATAACTCAGACATATTTGGGGTTATGTTAACACCCAAATATTTAATACTACGGTTTGCCTTTTTAAAAGGAAAGTTCTCTGTTAGACTATCCATCATACTTTCTGGGGTGTTAATACTCAAGATATTAGATTTTGCAAGGTTAACCTTAAAATTTGATAGAGTTCCAAAGTGTTCTATGAGTGATAGGAGGCTGGGTAGGGAGGACATCGGGTTTGAAACAAAGATTAGCATATCGTCGGCGAAAGCTATTGTCTTATATTCTTTCTTTTCAAACTTCATTCCCTCTATCTTTGCCTCCAATCTGATATGTGACAATAGTGTCTCAATTACCAAAACAAATAGCAGTGGTGATAGCGGGCATCCCTGCCTGGTTCCATTACAAATATATATTGGGTCAGATAATTTACCATTTACTTTAACTCTTGCATATGGATCTTTATATAGAGCTAAGATGCGACTTATTGTAATCTCCCCTATTCCAAATCCCCTCAAGACTTTTTCCAAAAACGGCCACCCCACTCTATCAAAAGCTTTTTCAGCGTCAATTGAGAGAAGTATTGTTGGAATTTCTACTTTTTGCCCAATCTTTTGCCCAATTTTCAATAGTGATAGTATTTTATAAATATTATCTTTTCCCTCCCTTTTAGGTATAAACCCAGCCTGGTCCTCATGTATTAAATCTGGTAAGTATTTTTTCATTCGGTTTGCTATTATTTTAGCGTATATTTTTAAATCTATGTTTATTAGGGAGATTGGCCTATAACTTCCACAAAGCTGGGGGTCTTTCCCCTCTTTTGGAATAATTGTAATGTTAGCTTCTTTTGCCTGTTTATGGAACCCACGTACTCCATCGATTGTATTATAATATGAACACATCAAGGGTATTAATTCTGTTTTATACGTTTTATAATACAGTGCACTAAAACCATCTGGTCCAGGACTCTTTTCCACGGCCAGCGAATCTATGGTGTCACTTATTTCTTGTGGTGTGAAAGGTAAGTCCAGTGTATTTCTATCTTTTGCTTCTAAAGATGGTAATTGTGCTTCCTCTATAAATTTATCTATTTCCTTCGATTTGCCTTTGTGGTCGACCCCTCCCTGTAGTCTATATAATGTTTGATAGTACTGCTGAAATATTTTAACAATGCTTTGTGTGTCATAATAAGACTTTTGATCCTTGCCTTTTATTGCTGTAATATGAGTTGCACTATTCATTTTCTTTAACTTTTGAGCAAAGTATTTGTTACATTTATCCCCCAGTTCGTATCCTTTTTGTTTGCTGTTCATGTATGCTTTGTATGAGCCCTGGTCTAATATTGCTTTCAATTGAATTCTTTTCTTTTCCAGTTGCTCTAAAATATCTTCTGTTATTCTTGTTTTATGTATCTGCTCCAGGTTCGAGATCTCTTTAAGTAAGTTATTAATTTGTTTCTCTTTTTCTTTTTTTAGATTACTGCCAAGAGCTATCAACTGTCCTCAATTTTTTTTTGACGCCCATAGACTTTAATGGGCGTCTGCGACATTTTGCCGGCGGCAATTTTTTTGCGAAACGAAACGGGTCAAATTCACCCATCCCTGAATATGATATCTTTCTAGATTTTGAATTCAAAACAATGGGACAATTAAACTGAGTTGAGTTACCCATCTCTGAACTGTAGCAAACAGAACGCTTGTGAGGGGACATGATTACCCTTCACAAGTACATAAGAGGGCTTTATAGACTTTTTAAAAAAATGATCAATGCACCAGAGGCCACTCCTTTAGACTGGAGGAAAAAACTTTCATTTGAAGCAACGTAGGTGGTTCTTCACAGTGAGGACAGTGAGGTTGTTAAATGCACTGCCAGATGATGTTGTGATGGCTGATTCTGTTTATGCTTTTAAGAATAGCTTGAATGATTTCTTAGACAAGCATAATATAATAGGCTATTGTGATACTACTACAATTGGTACAGATATTGGTATATATAGTTTATGTAAGTGTATGGAGAGGTTAAACTTGATGGATTTTGGTCTTTTTCAACCCAACTTAATTATGTAACTAACTATGGAACAGTAGGAGGAATGCATACAGCGATGTACTGCTAGAATTTATACAGCTGAAGCACATTTGTTAGGGTTAAAATATAAGTAGTAATTATAACTAATGACTGCCTTTAATCTGCATAAGGTGAATATGTTTATGTTCTAAGTTTTCTTTCCAGAGGCTTAGTTTTTCCATATGTATATGCAAAGAGTGTATGACAGTTCCATCCATTATAAATTGGCTGTGTATTGCTAATTATTTTAGTAATGTCAAAAACTCCTTTAATTGAGAGGGAGGGAAATTTCAGAATAACATGCTTACAAAAACCTCCAGTGAACACCCTTAGTACTTATGGTTAGGCATATAATGTGAATATAATCATAAGTTCACACATTAAGGAGCCTGAATGGTTATATTTTTTTGCAGCAGTTTACCCAGCAGGTTAGGGTGCATGGCCTTCTGAGCCAATTACAATTTGTAGAAACAAGTATTGACTAGCTCACAAATGAAACTTTCAGGAAGCATAGATATGCAATGCTGTTTTTACTTAATACTGTACATCAGGAACTTTTTTTGAAAAAAAAAAACCCCTTATATTACTTCTAATGAGCCTGAAGATATAACGTTATATATACTGGCTAGGGATGGGCGAATTTTTTCGCCTTGTTTCGCCGAAAAAATGACGCCCATAGACTTGTATGGCGGTGTGCGTCAAAAAAAAAAAGACGCACGTCAAAACAATTTCGCCGCATGACAAATTTTTTTTGATGCCCATAGACTTTAATGGGCATCTGCGACATTTCGCCGGCGGCGAAACGGGTCAAATTCGCCCATCCCCAATACTGGCATGTTTCCTATTTCCACTAATTTGTAGAATACAAATGGCAGCCTAGCTGATTATCCATGACTGAAATCTGGTCACATATTACTTACCATACATCCATTCATCATGGAATAACGTTATCATACCACAACAAAGGGAGTATATGTTTTTACACACAACTGAACCTCTATTTTACATTTTTCAGTGGACCAGAATAAATGGTGTACAATACAGTAAATTGAAAAGCAGGACAATACATTATGCATTAAATATTGGTGGGACCACAAACAGTGTAAAATGAGGGAAACTTAAATGCACATTTATTTAAGTTTTTTAACAATATTAAATTCGAATATACTCAAAATTCAATTGGGGGGTTTTTAATAAAAAAAATAGAATATCTTAAATTCACACAAATTTTACCGACTCGAAAACACAAATTGAATTTGAATAAACTTGATTCAAGTTTTTTCTCAGAAAAAAACTCTGTCAGTAAGGCTACTAACTTCTGCAAATTGATCCCTGGACCTCTCCCATTGACTCATACATGAGCAGGTTATAGATAGTGAATAGCCGAATTCGAGTTTCTCACGGGTCAGAGTGTGATAAATCTCAGAATTTGAATTAAAACTGAAATTGAGTTTGGTTAATACACAATTCAAATTGTAGTATTGAAAATCTGACCCTTAATAAATCTGCCTCTTAAAGTCATGTAAAATTGAGGTTTCACTGTATGTGCAACACTCATGATGAGAAATCAAATGTATGTGTGGAGCTCGATTTCTCCTTCCTGGCTATCTCCTATAGAAGGCAGGGAGGAGAAATCGAGTGCCACACAATGGATCGTCACCCTGACGCCGTTTCTGAAGAGGAACGCATGCAGAGAATAGGAAAGTAATTTCTTAATAAAAGCTTTGCGATTTAAAAGTAAAAACTGTTTTGGTGTTTTTTTTTTCGTTACAAAGAAACAAATTTTTGTAAAAATTTGTTTTATGTTACTGATCCTTTAATGGGGGTGTTATCTGTTAGGAAAAGGTATTTTCCATGCCATCATATTTGGAATCTTTTTATATTGCTATCCTTTGAAAAATACTGAATATTAATAAATCAGCCTCTATATCTTCCCTGCTGAATTACCCAACTACAAGCCACTAATAGCAACATTAAACTATTGTATTGTCAATACTGTTGTGGGCATATTTATTATGGCATGTAAAATGAAATTCACCGAAAAAACTGTGTAAAATATCAGATGGTGTGTGTAATCTTACATCATGTGAACGCCGCTGTTATTTTCCATTTTCTCCAGTGGAAGTCATTAAGAAAATTTGATGTTTATACATGGCGAAGCTTCGTGATGTGTGGTGTACTATCCCAATGTTTTTACACAGCATAATAAATTTGCCCCTACATGTTATAATTACAATAGCCATGTAGTATCAAAATGATTAAAAAGATCACAGATTTTTTTTGACCAAAACCTAATAAAAATACGGATCCAATGTCCATATCGCAATGACCTACCCTTCCAAGCCATTTTTTCACTTGAACTGCACTTTTGCCATTCTTTTTCTTGTTTGCAAAACCATAAAATAAATCTAGTCACAAAGAGAACATTCCATACCTATGTATCGAATTCGGAATCCTTTTTTGTTGGTTCCATGATCAGCTGACCATCGTACAAAAACTTCATGGCCGCTGCTTGTTATGTTGAATGTTGAAGAGTAATCCCCACTCAATGAAATAAGCAGCGGGTGGTGACTATTAGGACCTATAGCAAATTTAAAAAAGCATATGTATATATAAGGTAAACTATGTACATGAAGAAAGAGTAAAAAGGTGAATAGAGAATACATTACCATCAAATGCTTCAAGCATGTCAAATTCCTTTTCAGTTTGGAAGAATTCAAAGTATAAGGTGATGTTATATCCCTTTTCTACACTAATAGTCCATGCACACATCTGAAGATTGGGGTAGCTGTCAGGATAGCCAGGGCTCAATATAACGCCAGTAGAGTCAAGTCGGATTTCATTGGCTGGACATAGTACTGAGAAGAGAGTAATACACTAGTAAGTGGGAAAGCCTCAGTGCCATTGTCTTTTATTTTGCAATATGAATATGTACGAATGAGCTATGGTATAGAATTATTAAATACAATTAAGGATTCATTCCATAATGTGCTTCTAATCTTCTTCTTATTCATTATTGTACAAAGCACAGCAGTTCTCCCTAACTTGAATTTCCGAATGTCTAAATAACATGCAAGTAAGGGGTAGGCGGAAGACAGGAAAGGTTATACCTTCATGCCTCCCTCTGCATCATGAATACAGCATTGCCAATGCAGGCAGCACTGTATTTATGGGTGAAGTGCAAGTACATACTAGAGAATACAGCTAAAAGAGGAACAGGGTGCAAATTGTGAAAAACAACAGCTTACATCTGCTATTTTTGTATTTTGCACTCTGCCCTTAACATTTAAATTATTTTATTGTTATTTACTATGTTTTAGGTAACAACTCAACAGCTGACTAAGGAGTTAGAATCTCTTTTTACTAGCAGTTTATTAGATGGATTTTGACTAATTTGACAACTGCATCAATAAAAAGAAAAGTGCATATTGTGGAGGACTGGAACGATTTGCTGACTTCATTTAACCACTACTAAAAAAATCAATATACATTTTGTTCCTGTACAAAATACTCTAAAGAGATGTTACATTTAGGAAAAAAATATTGATAATAACACCGAGCCCAATTAATATATAACTTTCAAATGTTACCATTTTTGAGTATTGTCTATCATCTAATCAATTGTATTTTTACAATTGCCTTAATTCTTAAGTTTATAAAGGGAGGTTAGAATAAATTGTAAGAATCATTTTCTTCCAGGTGAGGTTTTTATGGTTTAATTCACAGTATTGTGATTTTAAAAAGAATGTTAATTTTTACTGCCTCTTCCTTTGGCATGTTAAAATAATTGTTATAATTTAAAGGTGTTAAAATGTTACAGACTATATGCTCAGCTACAACACATCTGCCTTATTAGCCTCTGAGTATCTCTTCTTCTTTAAAATGGAAGTTATCATTATTTGCTATATACTGTATGATCTTAATAATAAGATGAAATCCTACATCAATTATAAATGGAAAAAAAAGAAAGACCTTGGCAAGAAGGTGGTAATCCATCCATCTGAAGTCGTTCACCCAATCTGCAGGTAAGTACCTCATTACCAACCAAAGTAAATCCTGGCAAGCATTGGTACCGGATTATATCCCCTATGAGAAATATAGATCTCTTATCAATACATACCCTTTAAAGATGGTAAAGTAAAAAGAGTCCTACATAAAGATCTATAGCAGACATGTGCCTTTTGATATATAATTAGCATTTACAAATGGAGTTTCCACAAATAAATTGGAACCATGGAATGGTTCAAAAATAATTTGAAGCAAAGTTGATTTACAAATGATACAGCCTTTAAGGGACTATGGCATACAAGAGGTTTCAATCATTGCTATTTAAATATGAAGTGTTGAGGGTCACATAGTAGCTTTATTAGTAAAAGAATATATGTAAATGAACATGAGTCATGAATGCCCATAATGAGGACTTGAGGGCTATTCAAAAAGTACCAATACACACTTCTTGCTGCAAGCACCAATTTGCTAAATTAAATCACTTTGTACATACCAAAACTACACGAGGAACTCATTGGGGCAAATTTACTAAAGGGCGAAGTGGCTGTCCCTAGAAAAAATCTGCACCAGGCATAAAGAACAATACAAGAGCTAAAGAGTATATCGATAAGGACGTGCCATGCCCTTTCAAAAGGCAAATTTTTGATTAGGCAAACAACCATTACTCTGCACTAAAATGTGAATTTTCCATTACGTTACCCCTTTTACCAGAGTTTCCTTTGCCAGATTATATCTGACGAACTGATAAGATGAAGCTACATCCTCCTCAATTTTATATCAGTGACATCATATCCTGTATGCCGAAAAGTTATAAAAATTAAAAAAAAAAGTTTTTTCTTATTTTAAAGTGGGATTGTGTTTAAAAGTTGAACCCTTGGTGGGCTCATGTCTAGGACAATAGAAGATCTCTTTTGTCTTTATTTTGTTTCCTTGGACATTTTTATTAGCAATTGGCTACTTCAAGCATTTGGACCAACATCTCTAATAAAGACATTTACAGTATATGACCTAAATGAACTCTAAAGAACAATATTTAGAAATCTTCCTCAACTGCTCCAACTACTGAGCTCCAACTCAGACTAAATTAACCAGGGACCACCAACAAATGTACCAAAAATGGGATAGACATCTAAGGTCTCCAAAAACCTAAAAAAAACAACAGTCATAAAATGTTGTGCATTTCATACTCCAAGAGCACTTAATTGAAGGCCTATCAGTGTGCGCTTGGAGCACAAAATGTTTTCTATTAATGCCCATACATATCAGCTCCCCTTGCTAATGTTTGGGGCTGGTGCACATGGACCACACTTCAGATTTAGAAAGCTGTTGCTTTCAAATTTATTTAACTGAGGTTGAATCAATGACATGCTAGCAATTATTTGACAGTTACTTTTGAAAGTAAACATTGTTTATGTTAAATGTAAAGAAAGCATGCTCACGTTTCTAAGACATCTGCGCTTTGTAGCAAAACTAGAAATGTCATATTTAAATGGCACATCTAATATATGGGAAGAACTATGAATATGATATGAAGCATGTAAAGCCAAATAATGTAGTTATGGAAGTAAGATTCTGTATTTATAAGTGAAAGACTTAAGGGAATGCTATGACATCCACAGATAAATATGCAGATGCTTCCATAATTAGATTTAATTTGGTTCAAAAAGGGCTGCTTGCCACTAGAATTCTAGTTTGAAAGATATTTTAAAACATAATCCTGTTGGCTGGAAAAGATGTAATTCTAAAAAATAAGATAATTTAAAGGTAAAATAAAGCGCTGAATTGTTTTTCCCAGGATTTATGCCAATGTCTAATATGCTCTATGAATTCTCATGTTTGGCACAAAATACAGTATTCATTAAATTCACAGAAAATCTCCTTCCACCTACTAGATGACTTACTGGTGCCCTTGCCTCAGACATCGACATTTGCACTAGTCAACTGCATTACCTGCAAAAGGCAATGTGTATACATGGCAAGTCGCCTGGTAAATTTAGGAAGGAGAGTAATTGGATTGGCAGTGATTTATTTATCTACACTATACCATAACCATGGATGAAAATGCATCAGTCAGCAGGAATAAGTAATAAGTGATATGCAAAGGTGTTTAACATCAGTCTAATGACGGATTAGTGACAGTTAAACAATCACAAGAGGACTTTCCAATCCATGTCAAACAAAGGCTGTCAATAACATAGACCTTTTTCAATCCTCTGTGACTATTAGGGTTTTCACATTCACATGAAAAAGTATAGGGAGAGCCAAACACTTTCATCACTAAAGCTTTGAACCCATCACCAAATTTGTCAATCTTTAATCATCAGAATTAGACGTTCCCATCTCTTTCCATACTTGGCTTTTTAACCATCCCTCAAAAACCCTAGGGAGAGAAAAGTCATCTTCATCAGTCAAAGTTGATCAATCACAAGAGGACCAAACACTTCCATCACTAGAGCTATCAGCCCATCACCACATTTATCAATCTAAACCCATCAAAGTTAGCCTTTCCCATCTCTTCCATTACTTGACTTTTCAACTTTCCCTCAAAGATACATGAATCCATGAAATTTCCTTAGACCTTGCACATAGTACTGTTTTTGCCTGCTTGGATGAATTACTTGCAAATACTGTAGCATAAGTCAAGGCATTCCTACAAAGGAAAACCTGCTATGTATCTTGTTAAATAACATAAAAGTTGTGGTTTATGCTATTTTATTGAATTGTACCATTATGCTGGAATTTGGGGGGGGGGGGTGAATCATTGTAGGTGAAACACATTCCAGTCTGCACTCCCCCCCCCGCCCACATTATCAACATTGCACTTGTATTTGTAAATTAGGCTGACTGTATTTATACTACAAGTTCAAAGACACAGTGTAAGGGTCCTTGACCACCTTGACCTGCCACGCCCTTGGAGTACCCCACTCAGGATCCAGAGACCTCCGGGATACAAGCAAAAGAATACACAAGATGTGATGCAAATACTTGTCCGTTTATTATATTGTGAAGCAGGATGATATACCCCTTGTACGCCCTTTTCATCTGCGTACAAGAAGAGGCAAAAGTACATAACAGGATGCCAGATTTACAGAAATAAAACAGGTGTTAGATTTGTGGTTAGTTGTTCCAGTAAATCAATTGAGTTATTCAGCTTGTTACAAGAAATGTCAGATAATATTGTGCATCGGGTGTAGCCATGTAGCCTGAAGTGTCACTTAGCCTAGCTTTAGCAGTTTCTAGCACCCATCTATAGAATATAATGATTATCGATTTAAGCATATCTCTACACACAGGAACACTGAGATCTGTGCCCCTGAGCACTTAAAATCTGACTATAAGAAAAAAAACGCTTTAAGTCTAGACGGTGGACCCCAACCCTTTTTAGCCACGAGTCACATACAGATATAAAAAGAGTTGGGAAGCAACTCAAGCATGTAAAATTTTCCTGAGTGGTGCAAAAGAAGTGCTGTGATTGGCTATTTAGTAGCTCCTATACGGATTATTTGGCAGTACACCTGTTTTTATTCAACAAAAAACTTGCAACCAAAGCAGGAGTTCAAAAATAAGCACCTACCTTGACGACACTTGGAAGAAACATCCAAGAGGTTGATGAGCAACATGCTGCTCATGGGATACTGGTTGGGGAACACTGAGCTAGATTATACTGTTCCATGAGTCAGAGCAAGGGATGGGTTTCTAAATGTATAATCTTGCATAGTACCATTCTCTAAAACATGTTTAGAAGAAATATAACAAAAAATATACATTACCGATATCATACTCATCGTCTTCTGCCAATATTTCTGCATTTGGAACAACTGATGGAGGCTGGCAAATTCTCAACTGGTAGGCTGTAAAAAAATTATAAAATATACATGTAGCCTTGGTTTCAGCTGTATCAAAAGAAGATGTGGTTTCCTTTGCTCTCAAAGTAATAATGTTGCTTTAAAGGCTAAATGAACGGACATTTTCACCATCACTGTGATCTGGTAGAAATTAGCAGCAATAAGTTCACTTGTCTCCATTTGCCATGAATGATTATGGCAAATACTGTTTCTCCCTAGAGGTCAAACATCACATGCCATAGACTTAAGAATTTTGCAATAATCTAAGTAATTATCTTCTATTTCCTCCTCTGTTTAGATCTAGATCGGAAGGGGGAACGTGGGCCATCAACCACTTCTCAAATTCATCAAAATACCAATTTAAAGTTGATTTTACTGGATTGGGGAAGACTTTGCAGATTCCTCCTAGCAATGTTTTTTATGAATAGTAAAAAATTGCTTAAGGGATCCAATATTTGTATTGACAATTCAGTTATGAATGCATTTTAACAACTCAACTAAATCACATATTTTTGTTAATTATAAAGCATATCCCACCCCACAAATTTACCAATTTTATTATTTGTTATAAGTTATACTAGGATAAATCGGGGCTCCTTTAATTTTTAAACAACTATTTTAAAAATTGGAAACTATTCATATTAATTTCACAAAATTTTTCTTCATTTGAAAATAGAAAAATGTGCAAAGTTTGGACACGGTAACCCTTCTAAACAGAACATTCTGTATTTTTAGGCAGCCAGAAAATTTGCATCAGGGAATGATGAGCTGGCAAAGAGTATTCACCTTTATTTATACAACACTGCACGTTGGTTTCTTTCAGCTTTTATCAGATATGTGTTCTGCACTTCTAGATCCACAGTGAAGGTTCCTTTCCAGTAAAAATTTATTTTTATAATGATATGGCACATTACATGACAGTAGTTGGGATAAATTTTCCAAAGAGCTTGGGGACATTTTTTTTTTAAATAGGGGTTGCCATAATTGTGATCTTCATGCCTAAAATTTACTAACATTGCACTTACACTTTACTTACTGATATATGGTTTCATGTATTATTAATCAGTTATGTAGTCCAGAATTATAAAAATCTAATTTTAAAGCAAGCTTACATCTGTCCCTAAAAATTATCAGCAAAGAGACTCACAAATGCCCTTAAAAATGCCTATTAAATCATTAAATGTATACTGTGCATTTCCAATTTCTTTTTATATTCCATATACATATTTTAAAACATATCAAAACATTATATACATATATAGCTTCCAGTAAGGATTACTTATATCTTAGTTCGGCTCAAGTAAAAGGTACTGTTTTATTATTACAGAGAAAAAGGAAATACGAAAAAAATGTGGAGTATTTGGATAAAATGGTGCCTATGAATGAAGAGTTCTTTGGATAACGGGTTTCTGAATAACAGATCCCAAACCTTAAACTTGTAAAGGCAAAGCGAGTGTGGGAGCTGCTTAGCGAGTGTTGCATGTGATCTAAGTGTTGCATGTGAATTAAGTGTTAAACAGCGTTAAAAACCTTAAGGCGTTTAAAACCAAAAAGGTGTTGGTGAGGAATTACATTTGGGAGACTGTAAGTACCCAGTGTAAATATGAGTGGATTTGCTGGTATTACTCAGTGTGTGTCTTGTCACATGTATGTGGTGTTGGAGCAGCAGTTCCATGCAGTATTTACATGTGAGAGATGTCGGTGGGTTTTCATCTTGGAATCTGAGCTGCAGACTCTAAGGGGTGAACTTGCAGCACTGAGAGCATTGGCAAACGAGGGGAATGACAGGAGGCTCGCAGAGCAACCACTGGCAGGGGCTAGTGGAGTGGGGGTAGGAGAAGGGGCAGTGGAGGCTAATGAGGGATGAAGGTTTGTGACAGTCAAGAGGGGAAGTAGGGGACAGAAGAGTAGGGGGGCTGGTCCACAGTTTGTCCAAAACAGCAAATTCACCGTTTTGGCTGAAGATGCTGGGGAGGAAAACTCAGAACTGGCGTGTATGGAGCAGGCTGACTCACAGAGCACCCCGGGAGGCAGTGGCTCTAATACGGGTGGTGGGGGGACTGCAAGGAAGGAAAGGCAGGTTCTAGTTATAGGGGATTCAATTATTAGAAAGGTGGATAGGGTAATCTGTCGCAAGGCCCCTACATGCCGAACAGTCTGCTGCTTGCCTGGTGCTAGGGTTCGGCATGTGGTGGAACGAGTGGACAGATTATTGGGAGGGGCTGGGGAAGACCCAGCGGTCTTGGTACACATAGGTACCAATGACAAAGTTAGAGGAGGTGGTGAAGTCCTCAAAAATGATTTTAAAAAACTAGGTGCAAAGCTGAGGGCGAGGACTTCCAAGATAATTTTCTCAGAGATATTACCTGAGCCACGAGCAACACTAAGGAGACAGCGGGAGCATAGGGAGATTAATGCGTGGCTGAAAGATTGGTGTAGGGAGGAGGGTTTTGGGTTTTGGAGAACTGGGCTGATTTTTCAGTCGGCTACAGGCTCTTTGCTAGGGATGGGCTGCACCTCAATGATGATGGGGCAGCTGTTTTGGGAGAGAAGATGGCTAGAGGGTTGGAGGAGATTTTAAACTAGGTGTGGGGGGGAGGGTTCAGTAAAAGATTCAGTGGAAGACAGGTTAGATGAGATAGTGGGCAAAAAAAGGGGGGAGGAGATTTGGCTGGGGATACTGTTAAGGATAGGGAGGACCACATGTCATATGTTCAATATGGTACCAGTATTAAATGTATGTTTACAAATGAAAGAAGTCTGACTGGTAAAATGGGAGAGTTGGAGCTGCTGGTGTTGGAAGGTAAATATGATGTGATTGGTGTGGCCGAAACATGGCTGAATGAGTCGCATGACTGGGCAGTAAATATCAGTGGCTATACTTTGTTTCGGATGGATAGAGGCAATAGAAAAGGAGGAGGGGTATGTCTGTTTGTTAGGCAGGATTTAAAAGCTCATATAAAGGAGGAGGTTATGTTAGAAAATGAGGGGGCAGAAGTCGTATGGGTGGAGTTCTTCACCAATTGTAAAGAATCCAGCAAATTAATCGTAGGAGTATGCTATAGACCCCCTAATGTAAGTGAGGAGGAAGAGACAAAGCTCCTAATGCAAATAGAAAAGGCTGCTAGTTTAGGTAAAGTAATGATAATGGGGGATTTTAATTACCCAGATATTGACTGGAGCAACGGTACTGCTAGATCAGTTAATGGGAACAAGTTTATAAACTTATTGCACAACAATTTTTTAGCACAGGTTGTTGAGGAGCCTACCAGAAAAAATGCTATTCCTGATTTAGTGATCTCAAATGACCCAGAACTTATAGCAAATGTGCAAGTCATTGAACCCCTGGGTAATGTGACCATAATGTTATATCTTTTAATGTCTGGTGCAAAAAACAAAAATATACTGGGGCAACAAAAACCATGAATTTTGGAAAAGCTAATTTTAGTGCCTTGAGGGCTGCCCTACAGAGCATTGATTGGGGCATTAGGTTTTCAGCTAAAAACACAGAACAGAAATGGTTGTCCTTTAAAATGATATTACATCATTACTGTTTTCAATTTATTCCCTAAAAGGCTAAACGTAGAAGCTCTAAGAATCATCCTGTGTGACTTAATACAGAAGTAAAGAAGTTAATGGGAAAGAAGAGAAAGGCATTTAAAAACTACAAATCTGTAGGGACAGAAGCTGCATTTAATTAATATAAACACTTTAATAAATGTTGTAAATCAGCAATCCGGAAGGCTAAGAAAAGAAATGAAGAGTTAATTGCGGTGGAGGTGAAAACTAACCCTAAAAAGTATTTTAAATATATTAATAGTAAAAAGATGCAGGTTGAGAGTGTTGCTCCATTAAATAATGGTACCAGTATGGTTGTAACAGATACAGAGAAGGCAAATGTGTTAAATCAGTTCTTTTCTTCAGTGTATACAATAGAGGAGTCTGGGTTCACAGGCTCACTTAATAACTGCACGAATGGTTCAGCTCAATCTAGTCAGTGGCTGACTCAGGATATGATTCAAAAAGCTTTAATACAAATTAATGTAAACAAGGCTCCAGGGCCTGATGGCATACACCCCCTGGTTCTAAGAGAGCTTAGTTCAGTTTTAGACCAGCCCTTATTTCTGATTTTCTCAGATTCACTGTCATCTGGTATGGTGCCTATGGATTGGAGAAAAGCTGATGTTATTCCAATATTTAAAAAGGGATTACGATCTCAGCCTGGCAATTATAGGCCAGTAAGCTTGACATCTGTGGTAGGCAAATTATTTGAAGGCTTGTTAAGGGATCACATTCAAAATTGTGTCCTAATGAATGGCATTATGAGCAACAATCAGCATGGCTTTATGAAGGATAGGTCATGTCAGACGAATTTGATTGCTTTTTATGATGTGGTAAGTAAGATTCTGGACAGTGGGGGAGCAGTAGATGTGATCTATTTGGATTTTGCCAAAGCATTTGATACTGTGCCCCACAAACGACTGCTTTCTAAACTAAGGTCCGTTGGGCTTAATGAAGGCGTTTGCACGTGGATAGGAAACTGGCTACAGGATCGGGTACAGAGGGTGGTTGTTAATGGGACATTCTCTACTTGGAGTAAGGTTCTTAGTGGGGTCCCCCAGGGCTCCGTATTGGGTCCACTTTTATTTAACTTGTTCATTAATGACTTAGGGGAGGGTGTTGTAAGTAATGTATCAGTGTTTGCAGATGACACAAAATTATCCAGCCCAATTAATTCCATCCAGGATGTGGCATCCTTGCAACATGATCTTGACAAACTGGCAAGTAGCTAAGTGGCAAATAAGATTCAATGTTGATAAATGTAAAGTCATGCACCTGGGATGTAAAAATATCCAAGCCACTTATACCCTTAATGGGACTGCACTAGGCAAATCCATTATGGAAAAGGATGATAAGATAAAGATGATAAACTTGGCTGTAGCAAGCAATGCCAGTCAGCAGCATCAAGGGCAAATAAGGTCTTGAGCTGTATTAAAAGGGGCATAGAGTCAAGGGAGGAGGGGGTCATTCTTCCACTGTATAGAGCACTTGTAAGGCCCCATCTAGAATATGCCGTAGAGTTTTGGTCTCCATCACTCAAACAGGACATTATTGTATTAGAGAGGGTACAGAGAAGGGCAACTAAGCTGGTAAAAGGTATTGAAAATCTTAGCTATGAGGAAAGACTGGCCAAATTGGGGATGTTCACGCTGGAGAAGAGACGCTTAAGGGGTGATATGATAACTATGTATAAATATATAAGGGGATCATATAATAATCTCTCTAATGCTTTATTTACCAGTAGGTCTTTCCATCTGACACGAGGTCACCCATTCCGATTAGAAGAAAAGAGGTTCCGCCTAAATATTCGGAAGGGGTTTTTTACAGTGAGAGCTGTGAAGATGTGGAATTCTCTCCCTGAATTAGTTGTACAGGCTGATACATTAGATAGCTTTAAGAAGGGGTTGGATAGCTTTTTAGCAAGTAAGGGAATACAGGGTTATGGGAAATAGCTCATAGTCCAAGTTGATCCAGGGACTAGTCCGATGGCAAATTGGAGAGGCTTCAGATGGGTTTTTTGCCTTCCTCTGGATCAACTGGCAGATAACTAGTTAATATTAAAAAAAAAAGGTTGAACTCGATGGACATGTGTCTTTTTTCAACCTTACTTACTATGTTACTATGTTACTATGTTACTGTATATTATCTAATGCCTATAAATATAGTGTATTTCAATTTTACCTTTTTTTAATTATTGACCTAGATGCATATAACTTTGTCACCATGCCTTCAAAAAAAATCATATTGTTTTCAAACTAATAGGTTTTAGATGAAATGAAACGTAATCTGTTTGACTAGATAATGGTAGCAGCAATTACCATTTTCTTACAGTTTAATTTGGGATTTGTTTTGAATTTAATGTCAGCACCAAACCACTGACCTGTCAGATAACAAGCAGAGCATGCTTGTAAATGTGTCTTGTTAGCTACTTACACCCTCCCTGTGATTGAAAGAAAAAGGTTCCTGACAATTATAGTAGGAGTTAAGAAATAAACTTATAAAAATAAAAGTATAAGTAAGGCTGCCAGATATATGTAGTATGTAGTATGTGTGTAGAGTGAAGAACCAGAACCACTGGTAAGATCATTGTAGCTCATGTCTTGTTGACTTGTTATAAGCCCATATTAAGCACCTATTGAAGTCTGACGTTTAAGCCAAAAACACACAAACATCTGATTCATTTTTACTACTTGCATTGTGTCAACCAGTCCCATGGCAAAGTATATTTTCTGAATTGCTAGGGATAAAGAGCAATGTGGCAAGTTATTTATTTGAACACTGTACAGACTGAATACTGGAAATTACACCTGAATTTGCAAAAACTCACAACTGGGTCACAAATCACACTGAGCAATAAATTAATTCACTGGCTACAGTAATCCTGATTCATATTGTAGGTCTGATCACCATGGTTCAGGACACAAACAATGAGCATATGCCAAAAGTCAATTGTGTAGAGGGTTGTTTATCAAGTTCCGAATTTATCTCAGTATTTGTAGTTTCCAACTCTGAGCAACTCAGAATTCCCCAATGGACCATATTTTTGAAGAAAAAAGACCAAGAAAATAGGGTTGAGCAAAACTCAGATAACTTTGTAGCTTTCTCAGAAAACTCCGAATTGTTCAGAGTTTTTTTTTTTTGCTCCAAAAACTACGAATTATTCGAGGCGCAAAAAACTGGCCAAAAAAAAGTGTCGTTTTTGCGAACTCTGAACAGTTTTCGGGGAAAGCTCCAAAGTACAGTATTTGAAGTTTTACCTGAACCAATTTTTTTCAGGCTTTTTTCTTCATAAATAAGGTCCATTCGGGAATTCGGAGTTGCTCGCATTTGGATATTAGAAATACTGAGATATATTCGGACCTTGATAAATAACCCCCTAATTGTACACAGGCACTGGATAAAAGAATACTGCAATATAATGGAAATGGAATAATCTACGGTAAGTTATAGCACCTTTTTGCAACTTTTATTATATACTGTAACTATTATGTTTGTTCCAGGTTAAGTAACTGTTAAGTTCTGTTCGAAATGAATCTAATTGTTTGCTAGACCTGGAGCAAGTTTTGTATCTGTTAATGCATTCCTTAGACCAAAGATGCCAGGTTTTAAATAGGTAGGTTCAGCTTTAAAATAACTTGATGATGTAGAGAATAATATTCTAATGCAATTAGAATGTATTGCTTTACAGCTCTTCATATTATCTGGCTTCTGTGGACCCATTGAGCATAACTACCAGGAAGTGAATTGAATGGCAGACTCTGGCATATCACTCACCTGATTATTTTTCTTTACATACACCTAGATAAATTAACCTGTTAACAAAAGTTGCAGAACATATTGAAGACTTACCATGATAACTGAGTACAAAGAAACCACTTGTTGTAAAGTCACTGTGGAATTTAATCAGAACTTGGTTTGATGTGCTGTATACCGATTCCAAGGCTGTGTTACCACTGAACTGTCCTATCTGTGGAGAACTTTGTTCTGGTCCATCCCTAAGTGAGAAAAATATCTAATTTATTATCACTTTCTATTTTGGGGGGGGGGCATTTAGAAGAGCAGTGATTCATGAAAAGAGAATTGTAGTCCAGGTCCTTGTTTACTTTTTGCAGATTTTCAACAGTGAGGTTGAAACAATAGTCTGAAGCAATGAGTAACAAATGAGCAGTGAGTGGTATGATGAAACAAACATTGGCAATATTGCCTGGTTTTTATTTTTTATTTTTCTTTGTGGTAATTATTTTTCATCTATAGAAAGAATCATATGTGGCATTGACTTTGAGTGGGTGTGGTTAAGAAACTCCTAGCCATAGGTGGATGTGGTCTAAACATTTTTATCTAACACTCCATGCACCGAACTGAAATTTTTATTCCTGGTGCATTTTATTTTCTTGATTTAGTTTTATTCATGAATTACCTTTAAAAATGCAATGTACAAAGTGGATTTAGCATTTTATGAATGTAAAATATGCTTTCAGTGTAATCAATGAAGGAACCATAACACCTATTTCTCAAATTATTATTTTGCAATCTGTTACATGCATTGTGTTGAATACAAATGTCAGAGACTACAATGAAAATGATATTTCTTCCTAATCAGTAGAGAAAATTGCCACTTATTGAATAGGCTTACCATACAGTAATAAAATCATATATAGGTTCTGTTTGAAGAACTGTAAAATTGATGTAGATTCCATTCCCAGGTGGCACTTTTACAAGCCAGAGGCAATCTTGAAAGTTTGGGTATTCATCAGGGTATCCAGGAGAGTAAATAGTGCCATTCATTGCAGTTATATTTCCTCCACAAAGAGCTACAAACATGAAAAAAGGAAGGTAGAGATGTTCTAGATGTATTGGAAATCAAAGGAACTGTAGGGACAAATATTAACATGCTGAAGAGCATTTGAAGTATGCACACTTGAATCTCTGTACAGGCTGCTAAGCGCCAACTGAAAAGAACTAATAATACAAATACCTTATATTGTTTTTGAAAAGGTCTTGTAAATAAATATATGAAATGTGACAGGTTTTGTGGTTCCCTTAGCAATTTGAAAATGTTTTGATTTAAAGATGAGTACTGAAACGGTAATAAAAATACACTTACATTTCTCATATAAATACATCAAGATGCCATTAGACTAATGATTACTGATGAGATGAGAGTCATTATCTAACATATTATCCCATATTGAAATAAAATAGTATATTACAGCAATTTCAAGTAGGCTTTTCAGAATGTGTTTGATATCTAAGATGTGGCAGTTTTTAGTATTGTCCATTGATCATGAAAACTAGTTGTAAAATTCTCCAAATGTGTAGACTAAATTCAAATAACTAAAATAGCCTCTGGTGTATATTTGTGTTATGCAACACATAAGTATATGCAAATGTTTTCCTCAAAAATGTTTTCCAAAAATTACTTAACATTCTTGTTGCTGTCTATTGTTAATTGACTGTGACATTTGGCCTTTGGACAACCACCAGGGCTTCCAGTTGAGAGAGGCTTAAATGCTTGTTATTATGATATCCTTTACTTTTAAACCTTACAGCAAAAATTAGCAGATTCTATCCTGTCTGCATAAAGAGCTGATTTATGAACCAATGGTATGTTTTAACAAGGATTTTATAGTTAACAGTTTATTTGCAATAAAGTACATGCATCAAGGAGCAAGGATCTAGAGAGGTTATAGTGTTTAGTGCTGCTGCTGAGGACGTCTGTGTATTAACACCCAATAGATTAGAATTTATGAACAAATGTGTAAATTCTGTTTAGGAAATAATGGATAAAAACTCAAAAGAAAGAACTGCTGGTAATATTTCAGTATGCCCCAGTTTAGTAGTTAATCAAATCCTTACCAAGCTACACAATTAATTCAGGATTCACTTAAATATTCCAGAGCAAGTGTGCAATACTGTGCTAAAACCATCTGGTATCCATTCATTAATCAATGTACCTACCTAATATATGTGAATCTACAAGTTACACCTTTACCCTTGAGTTCTCTAGTCATCTGGAAATTATGAAAATTCTATCATGCCCTCTCTTACCCCTCAAGTAATTACTCTACTTGGCAGAATCTAATTCTCAAACCCTTTTTTGCTCTCAGAATTTCCCAGCACCCTTCCATTTTATCCCTGCTACTTATTATCTGTGTCCTTATTATGCTGTCTATTTATATTTTTGTATAAAAATATTATAACTATAGTAATACCTACAGTATAACATGGATTTTTACATTACTCATTTGTACTCACATGTGAATGCTGAGTTATTGGTTAGTGTATGGCAAATCATCAAAACAATGAAGTTTAAAATCTAAAAACTACTACAACTTTTGTATAGTTTCTGGTAGCATGAAAAATTTACTCAATGCTTTTTTGATTTCACAAGCATATACAAAAAGTGTGTTGAGAAAAGCATTAATTTCAAGCAACGGCATTATTTATTTATTGGAATAGATCAATATTTAAACACTGTTAGTCTCTCTGCTTCTTTTCTTAAATGTGCTCCTAAAAGTCTGACTGGCTAAAAAAATGTCCAATAGGATCAGCACAGCTCCCATTGACTTCTATGGGACCTCGACTGCATTTACTTAGGGAAGCTTTGTATTATAGTTTTTTGTGTTTTTAAACATAATAAATCAAATTTTTTTTAAGTTTTAGAGAAATGTTTAAATAAACTTTTAGAAAAAAATATGATTTGTGAACAAAAAGGAAATCCGCCTTGGAGTGCTCCCACAACCCCACTTTTTTTTGCATTTTCGTACCGAAGCATAGTTATTCTGCCAGAAGTTTAGCGGTTATGCTGTAGGCCAAGCTTTCATGTAGTAGCACTTCCACACTCATCCCTTTAAATTACTTTTAAAATGGATGTTGGTCTGTGCAGTCACGTTCCTTTAAAAGGATTTGTCTCTGAGACTCTCTCATGCTATTTTAAGCAACTGATTTGTAAGATAAACCCCCTGCATCCACGATTAAAACTGAAATTTGCCCTTTATAGTGCCTATGCTGGGTGTGAGTTTGCAATAAAGCCTGTACTTTACTTTAAATCACATTGGGGAAAAAATCGTAATAACTATTTCTCTTTATTAATATAAGACAATATGATACACAAAGGGGCAAATTTATCAACATTCAAACTAGATTTTTAGCAATATTGAAGGCAAAAACCCCAAATTCCAATTCTGAACTAAAATTTTCAAGATTTATTTAACGCACAAGAAACTTGAAAACTTTGTTGCCCAAGTTCATGTAGTCAGTGAAATTTTCAGCTATTTCAAGTTATTTTTTAATTTGAGTTTCAAGATTAATTAGAAATTTGTCAAACTACAAAGCAAACATAAAGTACATGGACTGTACATACCATCACAACGAGGCAATGGGTGGTTCCAGTTCCGGCTAACTCCATGTAGACATGTGAGTGCAGACTCCCCAATCAAAGAGTAGCCAGGATAACACTCAAATGAAATAGTATGCCCTACTGTGAAGTCACTGGCAATGACAAATCCATTCCGAAATGGCCGAGGATCAGGACAGCTCTGTAACTGATATGCTGTAATAAAATAAAGTTAGAATTTAATGGAAAAAGAAATGTCCACCTAAGATGTTAGTTCTATATATGCCTCATTTTTAAACTGTTCTACATCAGTTTACATCAGTTTGAGAATTTGGGGACTTGCAACAACATCTGAAGAAACCCAAATATCCAACAATATTCCACATAAGTACAGTATATCCTATGCAAGACAACCACTAATATAGAAATGGGCAATTGACAACAATCAAGTAGTAAAATTATAGCATACCCAAAAGAAAAATGAAGGAACTATTTCAGTATGGTTCAAAAATGGGATCCAGTCTTTTATACACTATACCTTTAAGCCCATTTGTTATGTTTATTGATTAATATATTGATACCATGGTCATTAAGTTAAGCAAATGGTCCATAATTGTATTCACTCTTTGCTTTCATTGAGGGCAGTGATCCAGTGCCATTAGAGGACAGCAGCAATCTAAAGTGGAAGATATGCCTTATTACAAATGCTGCTATTAATTTTTCAGGGGTCAAAAACTTAATAAAATATTTCCATATATTTTTTTATTAAAGGTCTTTAGTGTTTAATTGCAAATGCATTGTCAGTGCTAAGTTTGCCTTTCCAAGCATAGCTGTTTGGAGACAAAGGTATTTAATATATCATTTTAATGCTTACTATGCTTACTTTCACATTATTGCTTACATTATTGTATTAGAGAAGGTCCAGAGAAGGGAAGCTAAGCTGGTGAAAGGTATGGAAAATCTTAGCTATGAGGAAAGACTGGCCAAATAGGGGATGTTCACGATGGAGAAGAGGCGCTTAAGGGGTGATATGATAACTATGTATAGATATATAAGGGGATCGTATAATAATCTCTCTAATGCTTTATTTACCAGTAGGTCTTTCCAGCTGACACAATGTCACCCATTCCGATTAGAAGAAAAGAGGTTCTGCCTAAATATTCAGAATGGGTTTTTACAGTGAGAGCTGTGAAGATGTGGAATTCTCTCACTGAATCAGTGGTACAGGCTGATACATTAAATAGCTTTAAGAAGGGGTTGGATGGTGTTTAGCAAGTGAGGGAATACAGGGTTATGGGAGATAGCTCATAGTACAAGTTGATCCAGGGACTAGTCCGATTGTCATTTTGGACTTAGAAAGTTATTTTTTTCCCCTCTGAGGCAAAGTGGAGAGACTTCAGATGGGTTTTTTTTGCCTTCCTCTGAATCAACTAGTAGTTAGGCAGGTTAAAAAATAGTCAAAAGGTTAAACTTGATGGACGTGTGTCTTTTTTCAACCTAACGTACTATGTTACTATGTTTTAGTGGTGAGAGAATCTGTCCTGTTTCCCTTTGCTGAATAGCAAATAGAAATTCAGAAAACACATTGAAGTCAATGGGCGCCCCCATGGCTACAAAGCAGCTTCTTTATATAAACTATATTTGTGTTTCTATAACAAACCAGTGTTGCCAGTGCAGGGCACAATTACATTATAATTGTGACTGGATGTCACAGGCTGTGCAAGGCAAAAATGTAATGTATAAAGGCTGGAGTGACTGGATGTCTAATATAATAGCCAGAACACTACTTCCTGCTTTTCAGCTCTTTAACTCTGAGTTAGACAGCGACTTGAAGGGGGGCCATATGGGACATACAGTAACTGTTCAGTGAGTTTGTTATATAAAGCTATAGTTGTGTTTCTGAAGCAAACACACAAGTGCAGCACAACATTACATTATATTTCCATTACTTTAGGCCACTTTTTGGTGTGAACAGTCCTTTAAGCAAGTACCCTAATGAATTTGGAGTCCTTGCAGCTTTGTTTGTAAATGGTATTGAAAGGAGAAAAAGGAAAAGAAAACCCTAAAGGTTGCACCTCCCCACCTCCCCATTTAACCCTTCCAGTTCCTTGGAAGGGAAACCAATTGAATGCTGTACCAAAACAACAATAAGGGTCACAGACCCATACGCAAGAAGTCTCTCTGCTGCACACTTCGCAGCCGTCAGGATTAACCCTCAGATGCACCCCCCAAATTCTATCAGGGAGATGTGCAGGTACTAACGAATACTCCCAAATTCTACCCCAGCAAGGCTCCGTTGATCGCCCTCCCCTTCACCCACAGAGCGTCCCTCCCGGTATCGCCGTGGATCAAGGCCTGTAACAAGCAGTGTTAGTTTACTCCCCCTGCCTAACCAGTCTAAAAAGCGCCTGATGCGCGTTTCACCTGCTCACAGCAGGCTTTGTCAAAGGCTGTTGTGAGCAGGTATAGGTCTGTGACCCTTATTGTTGTTTTGGTACAGCATTCAATTGGTTTCCCTTCCAAGGAACTGGGAGGGTTAAACTGAGGGTGAAGGGGTGGATGGTGAATCAAGTAAGGGAACTCATGCCGATCGGGTTTTTACCCATTGCTTTCCAGTAAACCGATTATTAATCCCCATCCATGTACCTTGGTTATCCCAATCAACCTTTTGATTGGTTGAATTTTCACCTCACGGCTTGTATATATCGCGCAATTCAATTACAGTCCGTTTATCCCCCTGATCTTAACATTCATTTTAATTATTTTTTCTGGACGCTTTGTTTTTAATTTTAATAATAATAAACGTTAAGTTTTAATTGGTTCTTTGAGTCATCGGATCCAACAATGGGGAGGTGCAACCTTTAGGGTTTTCTTTTCTTTTTTCTCCTTTCAATACTATATACAGTACAACTTAACCCTGCACACCATCTCATTGTCTCTCGAGGGTGATTGTTAGTGCTCTCTTAACTTCCATTTATTTCTATTGTTTGTAAATGGTACTTTGCATGCATTTTTTTGTGCCCAACTCACTTGTGTTCATAATTTTGAGCCCTTTATACTTTTGTCACACAGGCAGATTCTTATCTGCTACTTTTAGCTTGCTATCAATAGGTTTCATTGTTTCCTGGTTGACAATCACAAAGAACAATGAAAGCCATTACTAGCCTGTAACACCTTTATAGATGCTTGGAGAGATGATATTCAAAGAAAAATATTTTTACATTCACCTTATAATATTTAAATTTCACAAAGATATAATGTTTTCTCCAGAAAAATAATTTTTTTAAAGATTTTACCTTGACTTTTCGTTATATTATAAACTCCTTTGGACTTCCTAAATCATTATTTGTTTTTCTTACCAAAACCCCCTTCTCGAGAGCAGTGAAAATTAGCCTTTTTTTCAATTACAGTATTCAATTGGTTTAGTCAAAAATTAATGACTTTATTCTACCAAGTAAATGACTGTCTGCGGATAAAAGGCATGTTCACTTAGTGTTTGTTCAGCGTATGTCCCTAAGTCCCAAACCAGCTAGTGAGAAAAGGTACAATATTCAATGTAACTTTACAAACACCAGGGATATATCAGTACTCAAAGCACAAACAATGAGAAATTGTGTCAACATTTCAAGCCAACATAGGAAAAGACTGACTGGAATTTCAAACACACTTTTGTATGCTTCATTGCACAGAGGTTCTTTTGGGAGTATGCTAAACAGTGAAGGAAAATGCCTATCATACTCAGGAGTCTAAACTAACATGCAAGTGACACTGTATAGGGAGAAATGTTATAAGAGGTCACATTTTTTCATGATCAAGGTTTTCAGTGTGTTATAGTCAGCAGTCAAAATGCTGGCATCAAACAACTTAGCATACATACATATAATATTACATATTATGGTTATTTGTTAATTAAATGTAAACATTATTGAGATGAATGTAAAAATCCTCTAACCAATTAATAGGGGTGACATTATCCATCCAAACTAGGGGCTGCCCCTATAAAACCATCAGTGGAACTTCAGAGGCGAAATGAATACATTATTTATAACCTGCTTTTTTTCTCATTGAGTAATACCCCTTCTTTCCTACTATTACAAAAATCTTAGCAAAAGGCAGCGTTAAAAAACTCTCTTAATATCACAAGGTCCCAAAAAATCACAGCCAATTTAAATATGAAACAAATGTAGAAAAGGTGAAACAAAAATGTTTTTACATGACTGTGAGAGGATTTATGAAGACTGTGTAGGAAGTCAACAGCACAAAGGGGTGCAAGAGTGTACCCCTTAGTGCTTGTTTAGACAGTGATTATTTCCCCTGGTTTTGCTGCACTCTGGATGTCGTGGATGTGGATTAGGGAGCATAGGCCAGTCTTACATACTGCTGTAGGGGGGGGGGAACTGCTAAGTTTCACCCTTTTTGTACCCCTCATGAATACATTGCTGTATTATCAAGGCAGTCGCAGGTTTCTGTGCTTTGAAATACAGCTCAGAGCCTGAGACACAGAGACATGTGGCAACTCTTTAACAGTGGAAGGTGGTTTGCAACGTTTACAATATATTGTGCCCATTTTTGCACACTGCCTTGGTGATTGGAAATGACACCTAAAGTGGCCTAGAAAATAAACTGCCTAATTATTTTGATTATAGATGAGTTCATTTATTTTTATCGCCATCATTGATGTGCCCAATATCAATCACAGTTCCCATCATGATTACAATGACAAATATAGTTTTCATTAGGTGTTACCAAAATCGAAACCAGTAAACCTGCACAAACCAAAAAGAAGATAATTCCATATTCGTAGCTGCACTTATATCTACAAGCTGAACAGAACGTACATTTCAGAATAAAGGATATAACTCACCTTGGTAAATAATGTGAAAACCTTGTTTGTTTTGGGAGTAGTCACTGTGAAAATACATACTGGTTTCGTGAGTTGTGCTAAACAGTGAAGCTGGAAGTTGAGGACCACTTAATCTGCCAATGACTGAACCAGCATCGGATGAGCCACTCCGTACTTCTAGGTAATCATGTATAGTTTCAGTGGAAAAATTGACAAACTGCATATGTACACCTGAAAATGAAGTATTATACCATAGTAATCAAAAGCCATGACAAATCTGTAAAATACAGCCTTCTAACAGGTGCTAGGTGATTGAGAGATGTGAATTTTGGACAGTATATACATACAGTAAAATCATTAAAATCATCCTTGGTGTTTGGCCTGGGCCATTGTCCCTTTTTTTTAAGAATAATGCCATTTATTGGTGACCTCATATATATTTGAGACAAGTTAGTAAGATGTACATAAGCATGTAGATGTACACACTAGCATGTACATAAAGAACCGAGCGACTGCAAATAAATATAGCCATAATATTCTCATCCAGTATTTACAGAGTGTAGCTAGGGTATATATGCCTTATGAAAACAGATCTCTTGATCTTGTATATTGAAATATTCATACACCTGTTTGCAAGTTGTGTTCCCATGAGCAGTACAATCAGTCCAGATGTCATCCTCTGCAAATGTCTGATCTATTAAATGACAACTGAGAGAACCTTAAAATAAGCACTTATATTTCGCTCCAGCCTGTATGAAAATAAACTATTTTGCAAGGGTAAATACCTGAATGAAAAATGCTAATTTGTTTTACAAACGAACATTGGAATATAGACACTGATGTTTGTTTCTTGTTTACCCATTCCTTTCCTTCATCAAAAAAATACACAGATAACCCGATTGTTGGTCTGTGTTACATTTTCATAGATAAGCATTAAACTCTCCAAACATTAACAAAGCTGAGCAGACTTTGTACTTACTGAGCTGTATAAACTATACAAATTATTACATTCTATAGTCAATAGCAAATATGTAATTTTGCAGGTTTATAGCATTGGAAAATTGTTGCAAATGTCTGTTGGAATCCAAAATCAAGGTGCATACTGGTAGGGATGGGCGAATTTTTTTCGCCTTGTTTCACCACGGAATTCATGCGCATAGACTTGTATGGCATTGTACAACAAAAAAAAAATTAACGCGTGTCAATTTATTTTGGGCTTTAATAGGCGTCTGCGACATTTCGCCGGCGGCAAATTTTTGGAGAAACGAAAGGGGTCAAATTCGCCCATCCCTACATACTGGCTCTCTTTTAATCTTTTTAACCAATACCGTATATACTCGGGTATAAGCCGACCCGAGTATAAGCCGAGGTACCTAATTTTACCTACGAAAACTGGGAAAACTTATTGACTCAAGTATAAGCCTCCCAGCAACGCACATTCCGCCAAAGCGCCCCCCCCAGTGATCAAACGGACTTCTTTGCAAAGTTGATGGTGACAGAAAATTGCCAAACGGATTACTGTGTGCATTGTCCCACTGTCCTACTACCATGTGCAGAGGGTGCTGTGTAATATTGCAGTCACTGTTATTCTTTCATATAACCAACAGAGGGCGCACTGTTATTCCTTCATATAACCAACAGAGGGCGCTGTGTGATATTGCAGTCTCCCCCCAAGCGAACTGTTTGTATAGGAATGATTAAAAGTGACTGCAATCTCAGCTACTGCCCACTGACTCGAGTATAAGCCGAGGTAGACTTTTTCAGCACATTTTGGATGCTGAAAAATTAGGCTCATATTCGAGTATATACGGTACTTCCCTGTCCCTTATACTGACAAAACCTCTTCTTCAATTCACTCAGAGGTGGTATGCCTCAAGGTTCAGGACTCAGATCTCTTGGGAGATATCATCCATTCTTTTTGTTTTAAACATCATTTGCATGCAGATGACAACCAGATACATTTAGATACGTCTTCATCAGCCCTTGAAATTAAGATTCAGATCTTTGTCTCATTGCTATCGCATCTTAGATTCAGTGCCATTGAGCAACAACTGCTGAGCTTTCTATATAAGTCTGCCACTACTTACCATTTTATGATTACTACACATAGCAGGGTAATAAACCCTTGCTTGAGTTAATCTTTGACCCTTTCTTTTTCATCCATATTAATAGTAAAATTAAAACCTCCTAGTTTTTCCATTTGCAATGTTGCAGTATTTTCTTTTTAAGCAACTGCTATAACATTAATGAATACCTTAATTGTACCCTCTAAGAGACTACTTCCTTCTGTACAGGGAGTGTATGCTTTTCAGGGCAGGAGCCTCATCCCAATTGTGTATTGATATACTTAAGAATAGATTTATTTGTTTTTACTGTACCTCTGTTTGTGTTTATGCTTTGTAAAGCACTGCAAACACATGTGGTGCTTTATAAATAAATAAATCCAAGACAAAACTATTTATATATACAGTACAATCAGCATCCCCAATTTGCAACTCTCCCATTCAGTCTATCTACTCCCTGCAAGAATCTTATCTGCATTTAAGAAAACCCACACCTACATTGTTAAGTATTTATCATGGTTCCAAATTAAGCAAATTATTAACTTATTATTTCACTAATATCCTTATCATTTACAGTAGGGGGTACATTATACCTTATAATACATGAGTGATACTCAGAGTTCCCTGTATAACTCAGCCTGCAGCCTTGTGCCTTTATATGGTCATAGAACAACCCCTCAGTGACTTCTAATATCCTTATCATTTACAGTAGGGGGTACATTATCCCTTATAATACATGAGTAATACTCAGAGTTCCCTGTATAACTCAGCCTGTAGCCTTGTGCCTTTATATGGTCACAGAACCCTTGGTAAATTCTAAAATCCTTATCATTTTATATTGTTAAGACATTGTTATTTTACACCATCCACATGATAAACTGTTCTGTCTTTTTGCTCTTTACCTTGGCCTAGCTACCTCTATCCCTGAAGTTCTCTATGTATCTCTTTAAACCTTTGCAAAACTAAACTCTGCTGGTTCAGTATCTAATATTGTAGCATCTGTAAAGGGGTACATTGCACCACTTAGAGCTTTAGAATTTTTGCCTGGGGGCATAGTAGATGCCCACCAACTTGAGCCCTTTGGACAATACCATATGTATGTATACACCTTGGTCTATAATTTATATGTATATATACCTTGTATATACAGTGTATCCTGTATTAATGCATACTGTACATATATACATACATACATACATACATACATGCATGCTAAACAAATTTGTTATTCCTTTTGAATGGTTGTCATAATCAAATGTAAATACTAATCATTCAGGCTACTAAATAAGATATATATATATATATATATATATATATATATATATATATATATATATATATATATATATATATTAACACTAGGAAATTAATCACATGGTGTAGTTGTGCTTTTGTTTTATTTATTTATGGGGGCAAATGTAGTTAATAATAACTACTAATGAGCCAGTATACATTTACTTTCAATACCGACATGTTCTGCCAGTACATTAATATTTTGTTGCTTCATCAAAAGCAATAGCAACAACTAGAGTGCCTTTTCTAGGATCAATACAGCCTTTGGCTATTGGCACTACATTTACTAGAGTCCATTTTTACAGATTATCACCTCAAAAGCAAAGGCATTGATTTAGCTATAAAAGGTTCTGTTCAGAACTAAATAACAAAATAGTTAGCTTGCTTTACATATGCTGTTCCCTATAATTATGTATATAAACCTCATGCACCAGATTAGTAAGGAAAAACTGAAGCCAACACAATCAGAGTAACATTCCGGGTTGAATCCAACACTCTCTTACTGCACATATTAAGGAATAGAATACTAGCGTTCAGCAACATTTCTTGACCTATTCCAATTTTTTTTTCTCCAAAGGGAAAATATAATTTCCATGTATTTTTCCCACATGGAAATGAGGGAAAATATATATTTGTATTGTTGAATTGTTCCATTGTTGTCCAAAAATTTTCCAGAATCTGCACCATGTGTTTTATGTACTTTTACAGTTTATTTGTTGGGAAAAAAACTACAATTAACTGTAATGAATTTAGCGCAAGAAAAAAAGAGAAAAAGCCCATTTACTCTAAGGCACCCATTAATGCCAATGCATATGGTCCAAAACATTTAAGAAAAAACATCTATTGCCTCCAAAACATTTTGCCAAAATTTCAGTGAAATTTTTACATTTTGCACATTTCCCTGCAATTCCACTAAGTTTTGCTTATCATCAAGTTTGACCACTGTGTAACCTTGCTTTTAGGAACTACTTACTATTCCTTTATTCAAGTTATATAAGGATTTCATATTTCAATAGTCATTTTGTTCTTTTTCAAACACAAATGCACCCATATAATAGCATTTATAATAGTCAGACTTTCTCAAAAGATTACTTACCAAATCCAATGGGCAATTTAATAGTCCACGTACAATCAAGACTACTTGGGTAGTTTCCAGGAAATCCTGGGCTAAGTATTACGCCACTGAAGTCTGACATAGCTCCCCCACATTGGGCTGTAAGATATCAATAAATTATCTTTTATAAACTCATTAGACATGAAAAAAGTTACAGTATAGATTTGTTTTATATAGCTTTATTACACTGAAGTCATAGCTAATTTGTAACCTTCACAAAAACATTATTATGTTGCCTCATATAACATACACTTAACAGCATATAATGCCCGTTTGAATTGAAACAAGTGTAGTGATGGGCGAATTTGCGCCATTTCGTTTAGCCGGAAAATTTGCGAATTTCGCAAAACGGCGAAAAACTAGCGAAACTGTGCCGGCATCTCGTTTTTGACACCGGCGCCCGTTTTTGACGCCGGCACCCGTTTTATTGACGCCACTGGACGTTTTTTTTTTACGCCGGCGAATTTTTTCGTCCGAATTTTCACGGGCGTTTCACGAATTTATTTGCTGGCGGCGAATCGCGCAAATTCGCCGCAAATTTGCGCCTGCTGAATAAATTCGCCCATCACTAAACAAGAGCAATCTTTTTTCCTTCCTCTTGTTTTGAACAATAATTATTCCTCCTGAGTAATGAATTTAAACTGATCAAAATGGTTATCACTGAAATGTGCCTTCTTTTTGACTGATTTTGTTTTTGAGTTTTCTAATTCTAGACTATTTCAAATGAACATAGATTTATTTGGCTAATTAATCTAATTGGTTTAAATGTATGCAAGACTTTGGTACATATACTGTAGATGTACTTGGCTGAAAGTCATGTAAATAATACTGTATTTGTGATTCCAATTTTTTTTGTTATAACAAGTGATTTATAAGTATAACCTACAAGGTACCCATTGAAAATAGCTTATTGAAAGAACAATTATTATTTATAGTTATTGTAAATAATTCACATTTTAGGGGAATGAACTTAATGACCATAAAAATCATTTTCTGTCATTTGATAATTATTTTCCAGGTTACTAAAGATTTGTGGTAGGGTAGAAAATAATTTTTTGCTCATTTGAAAAGTGATACATAAAAGATTATTGTTTTAAATAAAACACATTGCATATTATTTTTTCAGAGACTTTCCAAAACAGTAGAGTGTTCACCCGCTGTTAATCTCCAATTCCCAGAGGCAATAGTGGAATTTAGCAGGTGAAAGCAGGTGATTCAATTCTGCCACACTGGAATTTATATAAAAATAATTAAAAGGCTTTGATAGATGTTCAATAAAATACTTCTTGACTATAAAGAAAAATACTTTGACAGTCAGGAATGTAAAATTCTGCTGGGAATCCTTCAGGTTTCCCCATTCAAATTTGCATAAAAAAACTCAAATAAACCTCAAATGGCTTCATCTCAATTACAGAAACAAACATTCTGGAACAAAACAAGCTTCTACAAAAAAAGTTTAAAATATAACTGTCACTGTTCTAAAACTAGTGCATATTAGTTATCATGCTACCATGGTAATATCATTATCTGTATCTCTCTCTGTTTATCTGATTTAATGATTTAAGGAGTTATTTATCAAAATCAGAATTTATCTCAATATTTTCTGCTACAAATTTCGATCAAATCCGCTCGGGTTATTTAGGCTTATTTATTATTACACTTTCCTGAAAATTTGCTTTGCAATTTTTTAGGATTTTTCACCCGAAAACTCAGATTTCTTATGCTTTTTGTCCAAAAACTCCGAAAACTTCGGGGTATTGCAAGAAACCCAGCGCACATCAAAAAATCATTGGGACTTCTCCCATTGACTTATATGCAACCTCGACAGGTCTGAGATGCCGGATTTTCTGACTCTGACTTTTCAATCCTCTGGGTTTAATAAATTCAGAAAAATTCATAATTTTTTAAAAGTCCAATTTTATATTTTTTTTGTGTGTTTTCCAACATTATATACTTACTTATTTACTTATGAATCTTACTGAAAAAATCAGATTGTAAAAAGTCGGTAGAATGCAATCGGGGAAAAAAACTTGAATACCTCAGATTTGTTGAGTTTATAAGATAAAAAATGTTGAATTTATTGAGTTTTTTTGAGCACCCAAAAATCATGAAGGCAAAAAAATTTTCAAATGTTTAAAGGGACCTCTGCCATTGACTTTTACATGAATTAGACAGGTTTTAGCTGGAGTATTTTTGGATTCAAACTTTTAGCAGCTTTGGGACATAAATATTGAAAAATTCTTAGTGAAATTACCCTATAAAAACTAAAATTTTTCAAGAAAACACGACTCGACAAGTGTAAAAACTACAAAAACACTTATACTAAACCTTACCAGGTAAAAGTTGTTGAGATCCTATAGAAGTCAATGGAGTTTTATTTGGAATTTTTTTTGCTAGGAATTGTCCAAAAAGTTTAGAGGTATTTATATTTTTAGCGCATCGCTCAGCGTTATTTTCCATTTCTTTTATTCGGATATTTTTATAAATGTCAACATTTGTGGTTTTAAAGAAAGAGAGTTTAATCATGTTTCAATAACTCTAAAACCACTGAAAATGTGACCTTTGATAAATAGGCCTAAGTATAGTGTATATTGGAAGAAATAACTGGAAACATTGCTGTTCTTCTGCATGCAATATTTTTTGCTCCATAATTGAGCATAATTAATAAAGAAACTGTTATGCACAATGCCCAGATCCAGGAGACAAAGAGCCAGCTTGTAAATTAGTTCATGTACATATATACATATATATGTATGTATAAATCCTTCATTTTTTGTTCCCCCCTAAATAGTAAATTTGTTTCCATACCAATACATATAGGAATGGGATAGTTCCATCTTCTTACAGGACCAGGCATACACGTCATATGCGAATGCCCCTACAAGGGAAATAAAGGTCAAATAAAGTTCTAACATAGTAGATTTTTAGAAAAATATTTTGTGAATAGCTAATCAGTAAAGCATAAGACATAAGACTAAAGAGAAAATATAGAAGCAAGCCAAACTCCATACAAGACCTATTTGACAATGTGTTCAATTAATAGTTTCAATTTTAAATTAAGTTTACAACTAAAAAGTAAAATATGTGGATAAAAATTTAAAAAAAAAACCCCAACCCCCATTTATATGCCTGTGGGTGCTGTGAAAGCTGTGTCACATCCTATAAGACACTAAAACAGAAACCAAAAACACACATAAAATCTTGAATTAGAATTCTGAAAGCTTCACTTTAACTTTCTTTCATAGAATTCATAAGCCATAAGTGAATGTGAAATTCCAGCTTCCCGATCCTTTTTTAAAAAAAAAATTAAAATAATCATACCTGAAGTGAGTAACCTTGATCACAGTGAAAAGATACAACATCGCCAACCATATATCTGTCACCAACTTTTATCCCATTGCTTGGCATTTGAGGTTCTGGACATGAATCAAGGCCTATTGCTGCAATAAAATGAGGCTAAAGTTAACATGGGGCTCATTAAACCTGTAGACTGCTAACAATAAATAATCTATATACTCATCTCAATGTTTTTTTATTATTTTATAGATGGAGTACTCTTTATTATCACCATACTACTATACTAGCCCCGTGAAATGCTTCACACACCTTAGGGTCCACCTTGGGGAACCCTTTCATATTTAAAGCAGGTGAACATACTGATGGTCATGTATATGTGATTTAAAATCAGATGTAGAATTATATACAGCACATTCGCAAAATATTGAAGCCCTAAAATCAACATATTATAAATACAGCATTTTTTAAATAAAATATAATTTTAAAAATAAATAAATATGATGAATGTAGCAAAGTAAATAATAATTATCATCACCACAAGAATATGTATTCACTTCTATAAAGTACAAGTCACGAATGATGCTGTGATATATGCAAGCATAAGGTCATAGGTCATGTGATTTTTATGTAGACTGTGGAACTCAGTTACTTCCAGTATATGTTTTCATTTTCAGCAAGGGGTACATTAATCCTAATAATACATGAAAGGTAGTGTTGGGCAGCATGAGTCTGTGTTTGAAGCTTACCCTGTGGCATCAGGCTTTCATAAAATTCTTGTGATCAGCAATGCTCCACCAGATCTAACTAGGTGTATTGAACTACATGCACCAGAATGCAGTACTAGTATCATAAATTCTCTCATAATCTACACACCACACTGTAAAAGCATGCTCAGAGCTGCAGACCTAAGTAAGTCATGCTTGACTGGGAGAGTAGTTAAATCTCTGGTTCAAGACCAGGGAGTCCCTGGGTTGTACTTTCCTGTTTTGGCCAGGAATCCCAGTAGGGGACTGGAATTTGAGAGGGAGAAAACATTGTGTAATAGTTAGAGGCCAAGTGTGGCAAGAGTTTTGTTTTTATTTTATTTGTTTTTTTACCTGTTCACTCATAGAGTCTGGTACTGTGAATAATAAATTGGACTTTTACCTGCTAAAATAATGTTCAACTGATATATACAGTATATATATATATATTTGTCCAGTGCCTACACTCATACTTTGAGTTGCCAGAGGTGCATGATCAAGGATTATAATATAAACAAACGAAGGATCAGCACTCTCTCTAAGTAAATTACGCTCTTTTATTGATACAGCATCTCATTCAACGTTTCAGTCCCACCTGAGATAGGTCCCCAGGTGGGACCGAAACGTTGGATGAGACGCTGTATCAATAAAAGAGCATAATTTCCCAAATTACAGAGCAGAGAGTGCTGATCCTTCGTTTGTTTATATACTGTATATACTGTATATATATACACACAGTATATTCCTCTATAATACTGGTACTCGCGATAAAAAGCAATTAATGAGCCTGGGTGCAAAAACATCAAATAATCTCCATTCACTCCAAAAGATCCGCACTCACAGGGCTTTAAATTTAAAAAAATGCTTTATTGCAGAACTAAAGACTGACGTTTTGGCCAAACCACTGCCTTTCTCAAAGTACCACAGCTACAGTGTACATGCCTTAAATCCACTCAATAGCAGTTAAACAGCACATCAATCAATGATGTCATACTAAAGTAACCACCTTTTATAATATACAACATATACATACACCTATCATTTTTAAATACATTACACATTAATAGACTAAAATTCATCCATGAATGCCCAAAAGTTTAAAAACAAGACACAAATTAGCATTTAAACTGTATCAATATTATAACACCTCACATGAACTCTATAAACTTGGTTGCTAATGTGTCATTCTCTGAGCAGGTGTTTTATAGTTTAACACTATAATTCAAAGCTACCAGTTCACATGTTCCACCCCATTACTACAGATTCAGCACAGTTGGTCCCATTCAGCCTCTTTGGTTTAACCCTTAAAAAATAGTTTAATGTTACTAAGTTTCTTACATGCTATATTCCTTAATTTAATTGGTGATGGAGGCAACTGCAATGACCCTAACCAGTCGACTGTGGGACGATGAGGAGGAGTACCGATATTACAAAGAGGGCCGGTGATACTTCTCCCGTTTATACCTACACACCTGATATCTGATACCAGATTACTTGAATTTCTAAGCCTGAGTATGTTTGGGACTGAGTCCTCACTGCACTAATTGCACATGGTATACCCAGTTGCACGGAGGAAATGGCAGGCGGTGACTTGCTGGGCGGGCGTGATCCTTTTACCTGTGTGAATTAAGGGAGCCCACGTAAGGTAATTCCCTCCTGCCAGGTGGGTTCTGGGTGCCTTCTGAGGATCACTATTTGGACATGAGAACTGCCTCCTCTGGAGCATCAGCACTGGCCTGAGTTTGTGTGGGATTGAGCCCTTGCTACACTAACCACATAGGCTATACCCATTTATATGGAGGAAGCGGCGAGCTGTGACGTGCCAGACAGGCGAGATCCTTGCACCTGTGTGAATAAGGGGAGCCCACGTGAGATAATTTCCTCTGGCCAGGTGGGTCCTAGTCACCTTCGGATGATTGCAATTGGACATGAGAACTGCCTCCTTGGGAGCACCAGCGGCATGTCTTTGGTTCTATTTAGGACTGAGGAGAGGAAGTAATCATGAAAAAACTTGTTTTTCGGAATTGTACACCCCCAGAATTACACTGGGCAAATGCATTTGCTACATGCCACCAGGTTGAGGCCCTGGCAAACTATGTGCCATTAATTGAGTATGCAAAATGCATTTCTTTCCTGTCCCTTTCAATTTCTCTGCTAATTAATTCTGTTATGGTCTTAAATACTACAGTGATGTAAACAACGACTTTCTGATTTCTGAACACTGTGGCCTGCATGCTCAATTCTAAAGGTCACTGCTTTGTGAGAAAAACAAATATATTAACCATTTAATTACCATCAGTTTGTGAGCCTCTCGTTGGATCCTAAAATATTTTATTCCTTCAGTCAAGGGTGAGAATTGTATTTATTATTGCAGCTACATGGAATAGAATACCCATATTTATACATTTATATCTTTGCTAATGTTTACTAAGCTACTGTGTACACCGTGAAACCCAGTATACATAGACCTACAGTAAATATATATATATATATATATGAGTGCAGAGGAATCTTGTATTTGTCTATATGTTTTTTGTGGTCACACCCTCATTGCACAATATATGGACAAACAATCCCTGTTTTGTTTAAAGGGTAAGGCATTTTTCAGTAGCAGTATGCACAAAATGTCTCTGTCTTAAATATATTGATAATGGGTTGAGTGCAGAGGAATCTTGTATTTGTCTATATATATATATATATATATATATATATATATATATATATATATATATATATATATCACGATCCAATGAGTATCCGCACTCCAAGGCACACTGATGTAGCTTCTCCAGCTGGGGTGCACGGTTAAAATATATGTATTTAAATTCTCAGAAGAACCAGCACTCCCGTATATATAAAAATATCTGTTTTTATTTCTGTTACATTCCAACGTTTCGATCCCTGTTGGGAGCCGAGAAAGGTCCCAACAGGGACCGAAACGTTGGAATGTAACAGAAATAAAAACAGATATTTTTTATATACGGGAGTGCTGGTTCTTCTGAGAATTTAAATATATATATACTGTAGATATATATATATATATATATATATATATATATATATATATATATATATATATATATGTGCACACACACAAATACAGCATATGGTCACTTGATAGCAAAATATGTCCTTTAAGAAACACTGGTATAATATTAAGCACCTGTCATTATTATTGTTAATGGCGAATCCTAAAACCTAGGAAGCATTAATAGATCAACATTTCATTTGCTAAACAGCAGGTGTTTTGAGTTCAGCGAACATTATCTATTCATGTTTTTTTAATTAACTTCTTTTTGACGCTGCTTGAAAATCTGCAAACTAATTACAGTAATTAAATAATCAAGATTTTCGTGGTGAATTCAAGCCAAAACTATGAGCTGCATTAAAGTCATTAGGACATCTGAACATTTTTCTTTTACTCTAATAATGTTTATGTCAGGAAAGTAGGGGGGAAAATTCTTCAGTTCTCCGCGATTGATTTGTCATGCTTAGCAATGTATTCAGAAGCTAAAAGGAATCCTAGACCAACTCAGGTCCATTCATTTCAGGCTGCCACATTCTCAGTGTCGCTGCTATTGGTTTGGCAGTAAAATATGCTGCAATGACACTTTTTTTTAGTAGGGAGAGGGGCCCTGGTGGATGTCACGAGGGACCTTGGGGTACCAGCCACTGTGGGCCCCCAATGCACAGAGTACATGCTGCACAGAACACGTTATCTGATGCAAAGTGTTCCATAATAGAAAAAATCAACTGACTAAAAGTGTTTACTATGCTCCTATGGCTTTAAATCCCTACCCTTTCTTTTCCTTAGTTGCTAGGCAAAAGCCTATGTATCCATTTAAGTATTTACATCAGTGTTATTGGTCAAACGGTGTAATGACCACTTCCTGCCACACTTGTGGTGGATCTTCCTCTTTGGCTGCTGGTGTTCTTACCTACTGGTTGTGCTCATTGAGACTGGGTACACCAAGGCCCAGTAAAGCCACCGCCCTAAAGGGACCTGTACCTTAAGAGATTAAGTCGGGGATCAGGAAACCCCGGTTAACAAGCACAGGTTAGATTCTTTAATAGACTCTCTAGGAGAGTAAGATATATAGAAAGAGCAGTTGTGTGCTCCATTAAGGATAATAGCAGGGAGTAGCTTCCCACAAGGCTTCCTTGTATGCCTTTAGTGAAGGGACCACAGGTGTTAGGCTAGAATTCTTCTCCCTAACCACTCCACTGGATTGGATCCGGACCACTTAAAGGTGTATCTGCCTGAGGGAATTGATGTATGCTTGAATATTTGACTTATGGGAGTGACATCTGTAATTGCTGTATTATCCTCCTCTATCTACCCTCCTCTGTGATTGTTACACCATCCTCATATGTGAGTAAGCCTGTGGTCACTTATTGCTCTTGTACAATAAACCATCTGTTTGTTTTCATCAAAAGAACCTGCTGGCGTCCTATCCTTCCTATCTTTTACAGTATATACAGTAGCCTGTGTTTTGTAGTTCTACTACGCCCCAAAGGAAAGCTTCCACTTGGCGAGGGCTCTGAACCTGTTGTGTAAGTCGCAGTGTAACCCATGCTCATACCACTAGCTGGACACTTTAACTATCTGTGGTCTGGATAGCCCAGATTAGCATTACATCTACATACAGATTATCTTTGTTATTTTATTTTTCTTTTAATTTTCCCCTTTCAGGGCTCTATAACTGTAAATGTAAAGAACAAATATGTGGGTGTTTTTTAACGTTTACATATAAATATAATGTCAACTCCAAGATGCTGAAAAACATCAACTAGGAAGAAAGTTTTGCTATGAGTCATGTCAGCCACACTATTGTTGTAGAATACCCAGTGACTTGACACACATTACATGAAGGTTATAATTCCATTAAGCCATTTACATTATATTCTACATGGAATAATGCAGGCTCTTCTTTTCATCTTTTTACTTTTATCAACAAGAGCAAATGTAATTTATTTAAAAGCTGCATTTTGTATAATAGTTTTATAGAATGAGTTGACTATACTCCTCACCAAAACAGTTCAATATTATTCAGATCTTTTACAGTTTAACTGTACATCTAGTTAACATATATCTAGGGGCTCATGTTCATATGCCCGTTTGCTCTTCTAACAATTATGGATGAAATAAGGTCAGAGGAACATTCAGAGAACATTACAATCTAAACCCTCTGCCTGAAAACACTGCTATCTGAACTATAAATCCAATGTGGAGGTTATATTTCTAGATCTTTTTTGTTTCTCAAATATTTGCCATTTGTACAGCTGTGCCTCCTGTTCTTCTAATGTCATAAATGTCCTCAATGTGCCATTGAGATCAAACTGCCTTACAGGGTTGCCATGCAGAGAGACATATTACTTCAGTCATTACGAGGAACATTATTATTGGTTAATTAAACATTTATGTCAAAAGATCTAAGAATGCGGCTTGACTTCAGTATGGAAGGATTGAGATTTGATTTACAGCTTTTCATAATGTTAATATAAATTGGAGCTATAAATATAGCTCATATCTACTGTACCTACAGCAGCCTGAGTCAGAAATGGTTGCTTGCTGCATAGAATGCTAATGAAACAATGTATCATATTTACAAAATGTCAAACCCCTACACCAGAGATAAAATGCAGGCTACTCCTTATTAGAGGAGTGCCTTGTTTGCTTTGAAATTATATTAATAATATGTGACACTGCTGATTGGCTTTAGGGGAATATTTATTAAAAATCAAGTTTTTAAGTTCTTTAAAAAGAAACAAGCACAATCATGAGACAATGCTGTTTCTGATATTAAAATTGCAGTTGCTTTGCAGACACAGGCTAAGGTGGAGCATTAGCCTCGAATGTGCTACCATACACTCTTTAAGTGGTTGCAGTTACACTGGAATTATAGTCAAAATGCAGCATTGTGGGTAAAAACACGTCCAAAATTGTACTTTACACACTAGACTTGCAGATGTTAATGACCCAACAGTCTAGAGACTTATTGAGCACTGGAGTTGAGTTGGCCTGTGTTTAACTGAAATAACCTTACTTGTTAAAGCAGCAGATTAACTTTCCAGTATTGGTTGGCCTCCTTCTGCTTTATTGTCTGTGAATATTATAAAATAATAATAACACAGTGTACGCTTCATTTTATGGAATATTGATAACTATCTCTAAGTCCTCGGAGAGGAGCCTTAAAGGAGGCTTGAGACCGCAGAATTAGTGAGGAAGAGGTTAATAAGTGGTCATTTTTTTCCTTTTATCTATGAGACGACCAGAAAAACTTCCAAATATTGGTTGAAAATGCGCTAAAGACTAGTGGTACATTTTTACAAATACAAAATGTTAGGGCTGATGTAGAGTGCTTTCACTGAAGCAAAGTAATATGATAGCAAGAACAATGTTTGCATGCAAAGATAATAGAAATGCAATTTAAGATTAAAATCCCAATTCACAAATACATTTTTCTTCCCATCTCTTCATCAGCAAACTATAGAGCCATGAAACTGAAAGTAATCTAACCATGACATACAGTATATAGAATGAGCCATGCCATTAAAGTGCTTCTAACACATAAATCTTTTCTTGAATTTACCTTAAGCAAGTTAAAACAGATACACATATACACTAGGCAAAGTAATGGTACAAAAGTAGACACCTTCCAGTTGCTTAGCTACTTTTATTTTGTTACATAGGTACATAGTTAAATCGGGTTGAAAAAGGACCAAATTCCATCAAGTTCAACCCTTCCAAATGAAACCCAGCACACATACCTGCACACCCATTGGAACTATATATACCAATATCTATATAAATTATAGATTTTAGTATCAGTATAGCCTTGGATAGTATGCTTGTCCAAGAAATCATCCAAGCCCCACTTAAAGGTGTTAACAGCCCTCACAACATTATCCAGCAGGGGACTCCACAACCTCACTGTTCTAACCATGAAGAACCACCTACGCTGCTTCAAATGAAAGTTATTTTTCTCTAGTCTAAAGGGATGGCCTTTGGTCTGATGATTAATTTTTTGGAAAAATAGATCTCCTATTAGTGGTCTATAATGCCCTCTAATGTACTTATAAAGAGTAATCTAGTCTTATCTCCAGAGAAAACAACCCCAACCTTGACAATCTACCCTCATAGTTTAAATCTTCCATCACCTTAACCAGTTTAGTCTCTGCACTCTCTCCAACTCATTTATATCCCTTTAATGGATAAAAAATGTCACTGCATACTCCAGGTGAGGCCTTACCAGAGACCTATAAAGACAAAAAATTATGTTCTCATTTTTTGATTTAATGCCCTTTTGTATGCAAGACAGCTCTATATTTGCTAGCCACAGAATGACACTGTCTGGAATTAGACAACTTGTTATCTAAAAAAAACCTTAATTCTTTGAAATTAAGGAAATCCCCAACACACTGCCATTTAGTGTAGAGTGGCAATTATATTATTTATGCCAAAGTGCATAACCATGTAATTATCAACACTGAACCTCATTTTCCAGTTTGCTGCCCAGTTTTCTAATCTAGTCAAATCATTCTGCAGTGGCAACATCCTGCATGGAACTTATAAGTTAGTATAATCAGCAAAAGTAGAAATGGTACTTTCAATGCCCACCTCCAGGTTATTAATAAACAAGTTGAAAAGCAAAGAACCAAGTACAGACCCTTGAGGTACTCCACTGACAACACTGGTCCAATAAGAAAATGTTCCATTTACCACCACTCATTGTAATCTATTCTTCAGCCAGTTCTCTATCCAATTACAAATACTATGTTCCAGCCCAATGTTCCTTAATTTAACCATTGACCTTCTGTGTGGTACTGTATCAAATGCTTTAGCAAAGTCCAGGTAGCTTACATGCACTGCCATTGCGGGGTCAAGGTTCCTGCTCACCTTCAAATAAAAGGCAATTAAATTTGTTTGGCAAGATCGGTTATGCTTAAAAACATGCTGGCACAAACTCATAGTATTAGAATTTGCAATGAAGTCAACTATTTTATCCCTTAATTCCCCTTCAAAAAGTTTTCCTACCACTGAGGTCAGACTAACCAGCCTACAGTTTTGAAGCTGAGAACCGTATCCCTTTTTGAATAGCAGCACCACATTAGCAATTTGCCAGTCTCTATGCATCATGCCAGTCCACAATGAATACTGAAAAATTAAGTACAGAGGTTTGGCAAACACAGTCATGTAGACAGATGAAAAATAACAGTTCAGTGATTAAAAAATTATCAGCCAGTAGTGATGGGCTGAAAATTTTGCAAAATAATTTTGACATGAGCAACAATTTTTATGTGCTCGACTATTTTCATGTGCATCAATTTTTGATGTGCATCAATTTTCGATGTGAATTGTCGCCACAGTTTCCCGAATCAATTCTCTTGCAGCGAAACACAAAAATTTGCCACATATTAGTGTCTGCCAAATTTATTCCCCCATCACTATAAGCCAGCTGATAAGACTAAAAATATTAACAATAACCACAATCAAGATAATCATAATACCTTTACCGCAGTCATTTAAAGCAAATATTGCAGGTGAGATACATGCTAGGAATGTTTTACAAGCTTATGTATCTCATTTTGTAACATAGGCTGCAAGTGGGAAAGAATCCTTACAGACAAGACCATGTGCACCTGCTCTTTTCATTGTCAGCCAGAAATTCATAACTTATAATGACAGTACAGGTTGCTATGTTACAAAGACAGGTGGTCCCTACTGATATTTCACATTGATTTGCTTTGTGCGGATATTCAGTCATTACTCCTTTCGGGTATATTTATCAAAGAGTGAAGTTAATAGTGAAGTTCCGCCACTAGAGTGAAATTCCGCCACTTCCCATTCATTTCTATGGGGTTTTTAAAGGCGTATTTATCAAAGGGTGAAATTTCACTTTCACCCATTGATAAATACGCCTTTCAAAATCCCATAGAAATGAATGGAGAGCTGCGGAAATTTCACTCTAGTGGCCGGAACTTCACTCTTTGATAAATTTACCCCTATGGGTGTAAAAAAAAATTAGAGTTGAAACGATTTTTTTTTTTGATGAGCGCCATTTTTATTTGATGTGTGACGCCATACAAGTCTATGGGCATCATTTCCACGGTGAAACAATCCCTAATCAACACATCATTTGGCTCTTTATCTTGTTTTGTTTTGTTTGTGTGCACTCTCATACAAATCACAAATCCCATACTGATCTGATAAAGATACAGTGTCATGTGACATAATCTTTGTATGCTAATGCAGAAGTGTTAATAAAGATATGTTTTTTTGAAGCAAGAGAAGTATGGTGGCTGACGTTATAAACAGAAAGAATCAACTGTTATCTTTTCCTTTATATTTTCTCCACAGTTGTTTTATCACATTCTTTAACAATTATTTCATCCTACATACATCAAAAATCTTATTTATAAATATTCTCCAAATTGACTATCTTATTACTACAATCACTTTCTTCTTTCATTGTTAGTGCTAGCCTCTTCACCTACACATACAATACATCATTAGAAGAAGAGCCTACCTATGGAACTCAAAATAACACAACATCAGATGTTCCCTGTCATGAAGAGTTTGAACATTTCCTCAAAAATTACCCTACTGCATTGCTGCCGGTAATCTTCAGTGGGTATGCCTCTGGTGAGTGAGCCACACAAAGGACCATATTGGCAAGGCTACATGTGTGGGATCCCTTGTGTGAGGACAGGCCTTGTTCATTCACCTACTACATGGGTGGCTACTAAGTCCAAAGGGAGAGGTACTTTTGAAAGGCAGCGCTACCTAGGGGTGTTCATTGTTACTGGTGGAATTCCCCTAAAGTATAATTCCTCAGTGGCCACTAGGTGGAGGCACTGCACTGTAAATCCCAGTTCCCAGTATCGTTTATGCAAAGAGGCTCAGGACCCCTGATTGCCATAGCAACTGCACCAAAGTAAGTGAATGTACCAACAAATGGTTACATATATTTACACGTATCAAGAGATGTATGAATTTGTGTATCCTGGTCAGCTGTATATGCACTCATAAATACAATATTTTGCTTTTTTCACTGAAATCACAGTGTTGCTGGTCTTTTTGAATGCTACATAATATTTTAATGTGCACCTAGTTATTAAACAGGAAAGCAGTGGACTATATATATATATATATATATATATATATATATATATATATATATATATATATATTTTTTTTTTTTGTTTTATGTGAATCAAAGCAAAAATAGAATTAAAGAATCTGCCCCTTGTATATCCCTTTTCACCACTTCCTTGCAGTCCTCATAGCCTAGCATCATTACAGTATGTCTGTTCTTGTTAACTACAAACTACTTAGTACACATTAGTAGAAGTAGAACAGTAGAAGAGTCTAACAGGAAATTGAACTTGCTTTTCAGTTTTCTGACATGAAACTGAATTTAAAATAAATCTTTATGTTTTACCATGTCTGATGTTAATGAAATGCTACTCTACTTGCATGCAATAATTCTAAGAATTTAAACAATTTGTGAGCAGAGGTATATTTAGATGAGCAAGTAATTGGCAACTAGTATAGACCAAGTCCTACTTATAAAGGTTGCAAGACAGTTTTACAGAATGCAAAGCTAAGTAGGACACCTTGGCTTTCAGAAATAGGAAAGAACTTGGTCTCTAGAGGGAACACATCTAAACTGGTAGAAAAATATAAGTAACTGTGAAACAGGACTAAAAATGCTTATATATAGACCAAAAAATTGATAAAAATATAGATGAGTTCAATTTGTGTTTTTATGTTCCCATTAAATGGAATTAAATTAATGAAATGAATGGTAAGATGAAACATGTACAAACTGCTGACTTAAATGCTTTGTTTCTGTGGGGAACCAATTTTTTTTCAGGCAGAACAGGGTTTTTTTTTCAGGTAAAACAATGAAGGGAACAATTGCATTGGTTGCCATGAGTAACTGCCTATAGTCAAATTTGCCCAGTGTTGAAAAATGACCATCAGAGTGTCATGCTGCAATGCTCACTGAACTGGCAGAAGACACCAAGAAGAGATTTACTAGTGTTCTCTGGGTGGATCATCTTTTAATTCAGGAATATGAATTATTTATAAGACACCAGCTGAACAGGGATCTTGTAATGCCACATGAGTTAACAGAGCTATGTGTATGTTATGCTATTCCATTTGTGAAAGGGTAATCATATTACTTAAGATGCCTTATTTGGGGGATCCATGCACTTAAGATTCTACAAGGGCCACAAAAGTAAATGTAAAAAATGTTATTGGAAGTTACAATAAAATGGTCAGAATCTTAATTTGTCCTATGTGTCTCCTGCAAATTTTAACCAAATGTGGGCTCTTTTAGATTTTGAATTTCTTTCCATGTAATGAAAATACACTGTTGGGTGCATATTTTTGAGCAAAATCTCCACAGACTTCAATATAACAGCATCTTCTAATGGCCATGCAAACCTGATGAGGTTCTTACATGTTAAAGGTCATGTTACTTTCTTAAACTATAAATTATACTGTATACAAATGGAAATAATGCCGTTAAAATACAATGAATATTATATTTCATATAAGATATGAAAACAAAGTATAACATGTTGCTTTGAAAATCCCATTAATACCTCTAAATTTGGACATTTGTGCCAGCAACAGTAAATTGTGATTTTTAGTTGAGGATGTCTCTTCCAGTCTCTAAATACTGACCATACTTAGGCTTGGGTGCTTTTACCTGCACAGAATTAACATCAGTGGAACCGAAATGTCCACTGCAATAATGAACAATAGCACTTTTTTTCTAGAATAGAAGATATTGTGGTTAAATTGTGGTGCCCTATAACTTGCAAAAGTTTAGGAGCTTTAAATGTCTTTTAAAAGATGTTCTGTGATTACAGTACTGTATTGAATGTTCTCTTACTTTAATGCCCTTTTATCTCAAATAAATGGAAGCATAGACTAACTGGATTATTAAAGCAAACTATAGTACATCTATGTAATTTGGGAATCTTTACTTTCAAAACAAGTATATGGCACACAAACGTTTTACAATAGTTTTCCCTTCTGGAAAAAGTTTGTGATATACTGCAACAAAAGAAACCTGTCATTCAGGGCATAACTACAGTGCCCACATCATGGCCCATGTTATTCTGGTCTTGCATGTATGTATAAAGTGCAAAGAAGTGGGCTGATATAGCTGTAGGTCAAGTTTTCGTGTAGAACCTTTGACATTGTAACTTCTTTAAAAAGCATACAGTATAGGCTATGTTGGGCATGAGTCCGATGAGCACAAAGAGCTCCAAGAGCTGTGGCTTCTGGGAAATTCCACTGAGGTTTTTGTGCTACTGTATGTGACTGCTTCTTGAATGAGCCCATAGGTACAACATTAACACTATAAAAACATCACAATGTACTGTAGAAGTTATTTTCCCCCAGAGTGACAATGTCCCAGATATGCTCTTCAACAGCACAAGATGAGAAACGCAGGTGATTGCAAAGAATATATTTGATACAATCATCTCAAAGTTTAAGCTTTTTTTTCTACCACAAACCACAGTTAAGAATCTACAATCTGCCTTCCTTGCAGCTACCTTGAGAGGGCTGGAAGCAAAACTAATGACAGCACAACATGACTGGGGATGGTACCATTGCATTCATTTCTTTATGATGACTAGTATTGCACCTGCCTGAAGTGCAATGTTTAATCTAAATGCTTTTCAGAATATTTCCACTTTAGAATTCTCTCATGCATTGTAATTCCGATCTATTTTAGTGTTAGTTTCTCCGAGCTTGCGCTGGTTGTACATACAATTGGTAATGTATTTCATTGGTAGAAGACTGAGTCGATGTGCTTATTATGTACTCTGCACAAGATAACTCTCATTAAAGGTGCCGCAAAATGGGATTCTTTACTGTCCTGGCAATCAAAAATGTAATGATATAGGAAACATTACCTGTGTACTCGAGATGAAATCCAGCTGCCGAAACACTGATGTCTGATTGAAAATTCAAGTACAGGTTGTTAGATGTGCTATTAAGAAGTGGAGGAATTGTAGTTCCTGGGTAAAGAAACAATAATAGTCATTTTCATGTCTACACCCAGGACATTACACTTGGTACTAAAAGAATCTGAGTTAATCTGTACTCTATCTTTATTTGTGCACAACTTTCTCTGACTTACACATACATAACATGAGTCAAAATGTTTTAATTATATTGTTTTAATAAGTACATATAATAGCTTTTGGTCAAAGGAGCATTGGAATCTGTCTCTGCAGCTGGTCACATACAAACACCTGGAAGCATTATATGTATGACTTGTAACACTGAAGTCTGAGCTGAGTTCCTCTGGAACTTAGGGTTAGTTGCAATGTACAAATGCTGACACCCACATTGACACTGACACCAATAACTACAAATATGGATAATAAGAACCCACATTACGTAGCGTGTTACTGTTAATTCCTGAGGTCACCAACAACTGTTGTGTCAACGCAACCTAAAAATCATACTATTTTTCTGATGACTGAGTTTTACCTCAGGAGCTGCAAATATTCTACATGTCTGATTTCTCAAAACTAGATTGTCAGCTCTTCAATATTAAGCTAACTCTGCTTTTCAGTCTAGTGTTTCTGAATAGTGATGGGCGAATTTATTCGCCAGGCGCGAATTAGCGTCAAATTTGCGCGCAGGCGAATAAATTCGTGAAACGGCAACGAAAATTCACTGACGAAAGTTCGCTGTCGCCTGAAAAGAAAATTGTCGCCGTCGTCCAAATAAAACGGTCGCCGGTGTCCAAAAAAAACGGATGCCGGCGTTAAAAACGGGCTTCGACATCAAAAACAGGCGTCAGCATTGAAAAACAGGCGTCGGCGTCAAAAAAACGGGCACCGGCGACAAAAACTAGACGCCAGCGCAGTTTCGCAAATTTTTTGCCGTTTCGCGTATTTCGCAGGAAATTCTAATTTTTGGCTAAACGAAATGGCGCAAATTCGCCCATCACTATTTCTGAACAATATGTTTATTGCCCAGGCTCCTCATTTACACTAGAAGCTGGTTGAAGATGTTGTATTTGTATATACTGTATTTTCTCTTTTGCAATTAATATGCATTGAGGTTCTCCAGTTCACCATGGAACAATGGAACATGATAGGCCTCATTCGCTATTTAGGGCTTATATATATATATATATATATATATATATATATATATATATATATATATATATATATATATATATATATATATATATATATATATATATATATATATATATATATATATATATATATATATATATATATATGAGCGAGACTACACAAAAAGCAAAATACAAATAAAGACATCGGAATTTCACATTTTGTTGCACCATGTCCAGACTCCATTTTTTAGTTCTGTCCTGCCTCTAGATGGTGGTAGTGCGATTTCTTTTCAGTACATTGCCTCTGATGGACTAAGGTCATTGCACTCTACCACTATCTAAAGGCAGCACTAAAATATGATGCAGTGTGACACAGGGCAAATCTTGATGGCTTCATCTATACACAGAGGTTCTAGGAAGCTTTTTTCTTAACATATGTCAATGGTCAAATGTAAAATACAGACCTCTCTATGAACATTGCACTTGTGTGTTAAAGAATTTGGCACCGGTTAATGAATTGCAATGGATTTGACATTGCATGGCATGTAATCAATTAAGCAAGGAAGTTTTGGAAGTTATTTAATCCTTCCAAACAATAATTAATTACCCATGTCCATGCCATCTGCTGCATCTGCACTGATCAACTCATATCTGTATAAATATTTACAGTATTTACTATTGGGACTTTTGTCAAAAATGCCTCGTGAAAATCCCCTTATCAGCATTTCGGACTAATTCTATGCATAAACTAACACAAAATGACTCATTTATTGCACAAGTGAGATGTTCACTAATATCTGTTACCAGTCAGTAACCAATCAGTGACTTGAAGGAGGGGGGAGCACATGGACATAACAGTTTCGCTACTTTGCTTTTGAATATGACCTACTTGGTAAGGATCAAAAGCAAACTAACTGAATAAGATATAATTAATCCTTATTGAAGGCAAAAAAAATCCTATTGGGTTTATTAAAGGACAGTAACACCAAAAAATGAAAGTGTTTTAAAGTAATAAAAATAGCATGTGCTGTTGCCCTGCGCTTGTAAAACTGATCTATTTGCTTCAAAAACACGAGGAGGCACATTTATCAAGGGTCGAATTTCGAAGGTTAATAAACCCTCGAATTCAACCCTCGAAGTAAAACCCTTCAAATTTCGAATTCAAAGGATTTTAGCGCATCTAATAAAAATCGTTCGATTGAACGATAAAATCCTTCGAATCGAACGATTCGAAGGATTTTAATCGATCGAACGATTTTTATTCGATCATTAAAAACTTAGAGAAGTGCTGAGGAAGGTCCCCCTAGGCTAACATTGAACCTCGGTAGGTTTAAACTGGCGAAGTATGTAGTCGAAGTATTTTTTAAAGAGACAGTATTTCGACTATCCGAATGGTCAAATGGTCCAATAGTTGAATGATTTTTAGTTTGAATCAAAGTCGAAGTCGAAGGTTGTAGTAGCCTATTCGATGGTCGAAGTACCCAAAAAAATACTTCTAAATTCGAAGTTTTTTTCATCCGATTCCTTCACTCGAGCTTAGTAAATGTGCCCATATATATATATATATATATATATATATATATATATATATATATATATATATATATATATATATATATATATATATATATATATATATAAACAAGCTGCTGTGTAGCAATGGTATAAATTGAAAAAAAGGCTATCTTGCAAAGGTTAAATAGTAGATAACAGATAACACCATTATGTTCTACAGAGCTTAGCTGCTATCTGTTGTGACCTGAGCCTTTTCTCCTTTGAATGATGGTCCAATTGCTACACAGCAGCTTATTTATATAAACAATAGTAATGTTTCTGAAGCAAATACAGTGCAGGGCAACACTGCATTATATTTTTATTACTTTAAAAAACGTTTGTTTTTATGTTAATGTTCCTTTAAAAGTTTCATTGATTTTTTAGTAGACACGGTATGGAGATCCAAATTAAGGCAGATCCGTTATCCAGAAAACCCCAGGTCCTGAGCATTCTGATTAAGAGGTCCCATATCTGTATATCTATATACCCAATTAGCACTATATAACACCCAGAACAAAGGTAGAGCTAACATAAAACAGTGTCAAAGACTTGGCACGACAGACATAATTACATTTATTCCCATCACAATACAAACAGACAATATAAATACGAATTTATGTTGAGCATCTGAGATCATTTTCCATGAAACATACATTGTTACATGAAATGACAAGATATAAAGTCTGAATTCACTTCTCTGCAGACTTCAAACAGACGATAGCCTAGGAATTTTAACATAGTTTTTTCACCTGAATAGCTGCCAAGTCTTGGTGCATTGTTGTCACTGCCATCATAAAAATCCAGAGAGTCCCAGTTATGTTCTGTAGCAAAACTGACAACTTGCACCTATGGGAATAAAGAGACCGTGAATATTGCATCCTTAATCAACGACCTTTAAACTGGCAGAGGGAACAATGCTAACAACATGTAAGCTTTCCAGAATAAATGCATGTCTAGTTTTAATGGAAATAAATATGCAATGTCTTGCACAGGCATTCCAACCCATGACCAGTTCTCTCATTGTACGGAATGATAAAATAATGTGTATTTTTATTTGAAAAAAAATATATATTTTTGATTAGATTTTGTTTCATGTTAGAAAACTAATGTGTATTGTTGTGTAGACTGACTTTGCACAAGTTATCAGAATTGAGTGAGCATCTTGCTAAAATAGGAAGAAGAACAGAACAGTGCAAAATACAGGTAAATAACATAGGGCAGTTGCCCAAAAATGGATGCAGCCATTGTGTGTATTGCTGTCATTCATTAAAGACATTCAAAGTCGTTCATTACACTTTCTTTATAGTTGTGTTCAACCAGGTGCAAGTGCGCCTAATGAAGCAAAGGAACCCTGAAGCTGCCCCCCACTTTCAAGCTTGCAATAATTGCCAGGTTCCCATTGCCAGGTTCTTCATTAATGAATGAAGCAGACTTGCACCTAAGGAATCATGCCTAGGACCCCACTGAGCAATGAATTCATATTTACTTTGGTACACAAAATTAATTTGACTTGTTTGGGCACATCAAGTACAACTGATGTTAAAAATATATTCATGAGGTACAGGTAAGGCTCCCCCATCACCCATGCCTTAACTTTCTGCTCCTACCCCCTGTACCTTGTTAATACAATGTTAGCGAAAATTCACCAGCGTGATGTCATTTCGTTACTTCGCCGATTTACTAATGGGTGCTTGTGTAAATTCGCTAGCGAAGTGGACCTACTCTAGCGCTACTTCGCACCCTTACGCCAGGCAAAGTTGCGATATGGTGAAGGGACGTAACTACGCTAATTCACTAACTAGCGGATTTTACTGAATGTTACCTCTTGCGCCAGACTTGCCTTCATCACCTCAGACCAGGTGAAGTGCAAAAGAGTAGATAGGGATTGCTTCAAAAAAAGTTGAAATTTTTTCTAAGTCCCAAAAAACAATGGTGTCTTTTACTTTTTTAAGGGTGATAGGCTGAAAAAGTTTGTGAATTTTTTGGGGGGTACCCTCCTTCCCCCCTACATTTTCTAACATATGGCACCTAAACTATACAGTGGGCACATGTGTAGGGCAAAATAACAACTCTATTTTATTTTATGAAGCTTTCCCAGGCTTGTGTAGTGTAATGTATTTGCTGCTACATATACGTCAATTGTACTTTAACTTGGCGCCATATGCAAATTAGGCATCGCTAGTGGAACTTCGGTTTGCTTGACGAATTAATGGTAGCACAACTTCGCTACCTTTCGCCTCCCTGAGAGCAGGATTTTAGTGAATTAGTGGCGCCCTGGCGAAACTTCGCCTGATGTGCGAAGCCAACGTTTGCCCAACTTCAAAAGTAAGTAAATTTGCCCCAAGGTGCAGAGGGCAGCCAGATAATGGCAGCAAGTCATCTTAGTGTACACACTGCTGTCCAGGGTTTCTTGTACACTTCTTGTCCATTTATAAACAGGAGGCAAATTTTCAACTAGGCAGTAACCCATAGCAACCAATCAGTGATTAGCTTTTTCCAACCTGCTGCAGGTTGAGCACTGAAAGCAAACATCTGATTGTTTGCCAACGGTTATAGTCCAGGAGCAAATATACCCACTGGTTATAAATGACTCCCAATGAGTTTACCAGCGGATACGCTATTACTTATTTTGTTGCAAAGAAAAAAAACATTTACTCAACATTCATATGGTTTTATGTCTACAGTAGTAAGATACATAACTTTTTAAGTGACTTCTGTATTCAGCAACATAGTGCTTAATATTGCATTTAAGTTCTAAATAGCATATCAGAAGCTGCTACTAACACCTTTACATTTTCATTTTTTATATTAGAAAACACATTTTCCGAACCAAAAAAGTAGAATTTATGACTCACAGCATTAACTGATTCATAGAATTTTGTATGTAGATCACAGCCTGATGCTATCCCAGTTCTTGTCTTTTTAACTGCCAAATCAACTATTCCCATCCAGCTGGGTCAACATAAAAATTAAATGATTTGGCTATAAATAATTCATAGCAGATTTGCCCATCTCTTGGGTCACACAACATAAAAAGAATACATGAACTGCGTTGATCATTACACTGTCATACAAATAAAATATATTTTATAGCTGTAACTATGCAACTATTATATATGAATGGTCTCTGTGACTATATATGTGTATCTTGGGCTGACACTTGACATCCAGATATTTGTAAGATTGTTATTTTGAATTAATGAAATATCTAAACTAATTGGGAGTCAGTGGCTTCATCTCCTTAATAATTTTTTAACCTTACTATTTCAGAAGCATAAATATGACATATGTTAGTAAATGTCACATGATCTTACTTGAATGCCTGCACCCTCTGGCACAGTGATTTTCCATATACAGTTTAAATTGTTGTCATATGGCTCTGGGTAGCCAGGAGACAAAACGGTCCCTTTACGCTTTGTTAAAATTCCACCACAGGGTACTGAAAGAGAAAAAAAAATACAGCTGAAAATGTATATATAGTATTAGTTGACAATTGTTAATAAGACTTTGAAATGATTGTTAAAATTTAGGAAACAGTAATAAGAACTGAAGACAACGGAACACATTAATTTAAGAAACTCAAGTCAATATGCAATAAAATGTTAATTAATGACATCCTTTAAATAAAATTTAGGGAAACTTTACAAGATAAATATGTGAACTAAAACCAATATTGAATAAAATCAGAGATACAGGTTATTTAATTCATTAAGGGGGTTATTTATCAAAGTCCAAATGCCAAAAATGTTATTTTTTTTTACTATAAAATCCAAATTTTTAGTGGAAAAAAAAAATACTAGAAGTTTTCAGGATTTATTAAACCCCCAGGCTGCAAAAAGTCAGAATCCAAAAAATATATAAGTCAATGGCAGAGGTCCCTATCCTATTCGGAAGTTTCTGTGGTCTGTGGTTTGATTAGCCCAAAAATCTTTTTTTCTTTTTGAGAAAAATCCTGAAAAAAATCGTTCTTTTGGGCCATAATTCTCTGCGACTCAGATCTTCTTTTTGCTTCTTATGGCTCGAGATATGGGTATGAAGAAGCTGTTGGATAGAATAAGAAAACCATAGGGCTTGTTTATATTTAATGGGCACAGTGCTGGCAAAAACAGGTGTAAAATGGTACCTTGATAAAACACTCCAAAAGATAAATGTGCTTATATTTGTACCAGGGTCAATTTGTGTATCGATCATCTTGTTCTGGCACAAGCTCCAGGGTGCACAGGTGTAAGTGGTAAAGCCTTTGAGATGCCACCTGACTTGTGGAGGCAGCATTTCCTGAGCTTCCTTTGCATGTTTCACTTACACGTGCTTCAACTTCAACCAATCGAATTACAAGCAAACAGCATTATTGGTACCCCTGTAATTTGGGAAATGTTTGCTCTAGTATTGATAAATCACATGCAATTAAAGGTGTGATTTTGTGATAAACGGAATTATAATTCTATAAAAGAATGTTGCCCTGTGGGTGTGCCTACATTCATGTTTAGTTCCCTTGAGGAAATGTGCATTGGGCTAGCCATTTGATTTGTGGTTGCAGCTGGAAATAAGCCCTATATTCTTTTGACTTATTTACCTGTATTTTCCCTGGTATATAGCATATTGCCCCTGGCAAGTTTCGACCTACATTAGGATTAATTGCTTCAGGGTTTAATAGCATACAGTATGGTGTGCCTCATAGGAGTTTGTTAATTTTAAATTTTTATACTGTGGGTAAGTAGCACTTTACTCATGTATGGTTAGTAATTCCTTATATGTTCTGATACTAAGGCATATTTAACATGCTTTTCACCAATGCAAAATAAATAAAAAACACATTGCCAAAAAGACACTGCTAAATAACATGCAAAAACTGTAGGTTGAAAAGACTGTACAGAATTAACCAAGTGTCTGGAAATACAGGAGAGTTTTTCAGAGAAGATGAATCAAAGGAGGCTGAAGGATTGATGTCGCTGTTAATGAATGTAAAGAGGCATATTTTGGCACTACTTTTGTTGCTTGCGATGGTTCTAACTTGGGCTTGGGATTTTTTAAATTATGAAACCGATCACCCATGTGTCAATCAGCCCCACAACCTAACCAAGTTTATGGTTGACAGATTGTGGCTGGTCTGAACATTAAGGGGCACATTTACAAAGCTCGAGTGAAGGATTCGAATTAAAAAAACTTCGAATTTCGATGTGTTTTTTGGGCTACTTCGACCATCGAATGGGCTACTTCGACCTTCGACTACGACTTCGACTACGAATCGAACGATTCGAACTAAAAATCGTTCGACTATTCGACCATTCGATAGTCGAAGTACTGTCTCTTTAAGAAAAACTTCGACCCCCTAGTTCGGCAGCTAAAAGCTACCGAACTCAATGTTAGCCTATGAGGAAGGTCCCCATAGGCTTGCCTGTGTTTTTTTGATCGAAGGATATTCCTTCGATCGTTGTATTAAAATCCTTCGAATCGTTCGATTCGAAGGATTTAATCGTTCGATCGAACGAATAATCCTTCGATCGTTCGATCGTAGGATTAGCGCTAAATCGTTCGACTTCGATATTCGAAGTCGAACGATTTTAGTTCCTAGTCGAATATCGAGGGTTAATTAACCCTCGATATTCGACCCTTAGTAAATCTGCCCCTTAGGCTTTCTTATGAAGTTGTTAGTCACTTAGTTTTTTTTGCCTGATTTGTTTGGACCCAGAACATGCTATTGATCACAGTGCAGGTCACTTTCAAATGACAGGAAAACAGCAGGTGACTGTTTCCTTCAGTTGCCCATCTGACCCGAACCTTAAAAGCCATAATATTGAACAGATAATTAAGATGGTAATTGTGCAGAGATGTGATCTCCATTAAGCAGTTCAGAAACTGTTGATAAACACTCTCATGAGCAAAGGCCTAAGACTATTAAGAGATATAGGTGATTATGTCCATCATTATGGTTTAATTAAAGGTTTGTTGGCTATTAATATGATTTATGGGTGGCAAGACACCATCACTGGAGAGTTTGCTAATATATCTAACCTCTGTGTGTCAGAAGCAATAAAACCAAACTGCTAATTGTACTAGCCTCTTATAGTTATGGATGTTCATGATTTGTTCATATTTTACTTGTTTGTAATTTTACTTTGTTTATAAAAGGAAAGTGGAATTTGTTGTACCTTGACTTTAAAAATCTGATCATAATGGACACAGAGAGATCTGTTTCTGTTACCCTGTCTCAAAACAAGCAGATGTATTAAATCAGATGGTTTGACTGACAGGTCAGTAATTCCCAGCATGATCACAGTTGAATTGGCCAACATAGTCATTGTTATTATTTAGCTCAAATGGTGCCATTCCATTCCAGCATCTGTTATTTTAGTTTTCTTATGTAAGGGGTCCCCAAACTTACATGAACTTTCAACGAATAGAAACCCCATCACTGATTCTAATTTCTTTTAAAATCACGTAGGCTGCTTTTTTTGGTAATTATGTAGACTTCTTTGGGTACATGGATATTGTATTTCATAACTTAAGGCTCACTGGGTTTCCAGAACTGTCAACATTGCAAAACAGGCAATACTGTATGCAAATTGGGGTATCTTTAATTTCAGCATACATCTTTTTTCTGTAGGCTTGAAAATATATTCTGTGAGGAAGCGCAAACAAGAAAACTCCTGGTACAGAACGTTCAGATACATAAGTGCTCAGTAAAAATTCCAAAAACACATCCACAGGGTCAGTATGGTACCCCCCACTAATAACGGTAATAAGAAATCTCTCTGGAGAGAATACCTGCTCTAGATTTAAGATGTATATAAGCCAAACACACTTAATTCAACCGTCATATCCTTGGATACAACAAATATAGTAATGCCATATAGTGATGTATAGCTTTTTAATTTTTAATAAAACAGCTAGGGGGCAAATTCACTAAGCGCCGAAGCACCTAACGCTAGCGTCAATTCGCTAGCGTTGGTTATTTTCGTTACATCGCAAATTCACTAATGAACGCTGGCGTTCGCTAGTGTTACTTCGCACCCTGGCGAATTTTCGCAACGGACGTAACTACGCAAATTCACGAACACACGCATTGTACTTAATGCTACCTTTTACGCTAGACTTCCTTCGCCACCTCAGACCAGGCGAAGCGCAATAGAGTAGATAGGGATTGCTTCAAAAAAAGTTAAAATTTTTTCTAAGTCCCAAAAAATGCTGGCGTTTTTTCTATATTATGGGTGATAGGCTGAAAAAGATCGAACATTTTTTTGGGGCTCCCCTCCTTCCCCCTACATTTCCTAACTCATGGCAACTTAACTATACAGTGGGCACATGTGTAGGGCAAAAAAAAAAAAATATTTGATGTTTTGAAGGTTTCCCAGGCATTTGTAGTGATTGTACCTATTCTTTCATTGAAATTTGAATTTGGCGCCGTATGCAAATTAACCATCGCTAGCGTAACTTCGATTCGCTTAGCGAATCAACGCTAGTGCAACTTCGCAACCTTACGCTACCATGGAGCGCAACTTCGGATTTTAGTGAATTTGCGGAGCACTGGCAAAACTACGCCTGGCGAAGTGCGGCAAAGTTACGCCTGGCGCAACTACAAATCTTAGTGAATTTGCCCCTAGGTATACTCACAAAATTCTAAATTAAAACAACATTCAACTAATGTTCAATCCAAGTCCACAATATTAATTCCTCTACGCATTTTGTGTGGTGCACCACATTTCCTCAGGAGGTTTCTCTTTATTAGTGGGGTTACCATACTAACATGGTGGATGTATTTTTGCACTTTTTACTGAGCACTTAACGTATCTGGATATTCTGCACCAGGAGTTTTCTTGTTTGTGCTTCCCCACAGAATATATTTTCAAGCCTGTGTTAGTGCTGCAAGGTGGAGACATTCGGTGGGAGCTGCAATCAAACACTTATACCTCTAATACAATGCCAATTGGACTTTTCTGCTTTTAATCTTTTTTCTATAATCTTCTATATCAAGATGTTATTATATATGTTTCTTCATAACTGTCTGTGGGTGTGTGGTTGTCATGGGTTACAAACCTGACCTGTGGACACATGGCTCCTGCACAGATTTGTCAACACATATCTCCTGAGTAAAGCCAGCCTCAGGCCTTCATATTAAACAGCATAGTTTAGAAAAAAGCTTCATGGCAACATTGACATCTTTTTGACAATGGATAAAAATTAAAATAAAAACAGGTTTTACTCCATTTTATACATTTATCCAGATGTTTCAATGATGTTCTTGGTCCCTTGATGTCTGACTAGGCATTACCATATAGGATTATTTTGACTAAATCAGGAATGAAGAAGCTTTGGCCAATTTTATTGAGCCACAGACTGGCTCCCTGATGACAGAATCGTAATCCCCATGAAATGTGGAGGGTCATCATAAGCCAGTCATTGACTGATAAATTTGGCAAAATGTATCCAGGTTTCTCCGGACATTCTCAGAAACATTGTACAAGCAAGTTAACTGTCTGTGCCACAGGAAATTAAAAAGATGCCTCCAACCTTAGGGTAACACTACATTTAATAAGATAATGATGGTATATTTGAAAATAACAGCCATACAGTAATAGAAATAATTACAGTATGGTTAATACCATGTTATTCTGGGATAACATTGCTTTATCTTCCAGTAATGACAAAGACTCCTCTAAGACTTGCTCAAGGGATATCTAGGCATTTTATCAGCCGAATAAATTTCATGTACTTAATTAGTTTATTTTCAAGGCATCTCCAGAGTATTTGTATATGCGACAGGCATAATGCAGCATAGGTGCACCTCTTTCATTATAAAGAGCTGGATAAGTGTAGATATGACAGAAATTACAGGATATGTTAATGTAACCATGGTAACACTAAGAGAATAGGACAGTTATTATTGGCAGACCCTTTCATTAATGGATGATATTTATAATACATTTCGCTTACCCAGTATTACAGAACTGTCTTTATTGTATTATGCCATGGTATTAAACTCTATTTCTAAAGTGTCAGCATGTTTTGTAAAATACTTGGTTTTCCACTGAGCTGCCCAAATATTAAAACAAATAGTATACATATGTAGTGAGGTAGGATGGCAGATATATATTTATATATATTATATATATACATACATACATATATACGTACTTGAAGATAACAGTAACTGTTGTATTTATGCATTTATTCTTTCGAAAGATAAGCAGTCAGTTTGGATTCAACAATACTCATCATTACAGTAAAGGTATAAGACCTGTTATCCAGAATGCTTGGGATTTTCCAGATGCTGGTATTTTCCAGATAATGGAGCTTTCTGTAATTTGGATCTTCATACTTTACTTAAAAATCACATGAACATGAAATAAATCCAAAAGGCTGGTTTTGCTTCCAATGAAGATTAATTATATCTTAGTTTGAAACCAGTACAAGGTACTGTTTTATTATTACAGAGAAAAAGGAAATAATTTTTAAAAACATGGATTATTTGGATAAAATGGAGTCTATGGGAGACAGCCTTTCCATAACTTGGAGCTTTCTGGATAATGGGTTTCTAGATAATAGATCCATACCTGTAATAATAATCTCTTTAGAACCTTTCCTTAAAAATTTAGAATAAGAATAATATGGTTGATTTAGGAATTCAGGTTCAGTAGAAGAATAAAAATAATTTGAGAACCTTTCGAACCTTATCTAAACAACATGAAAGTGTCACTAAAATGTTGTATGTATTCCTCAGATACTTTTTTAAAAATAACAGGAATTGTATTTCTTTTTTAACACTGAGTTTTTTTATTAAAGGAACCCAGTTGTACAATTTAATAACTGAGGAACAGGTGGCACAGGAAGCACATAGTTGCTTTGAGGCTAAAAATTATCTCTCATTTGGGTTACTGCTAGAATATTTTCTAGTATATGGCATTATCTCTATCTTAAGCTTTTTGGGGGAGTTTGCCATATTGCCATTTTAATCAATTAATTGTTTTTTTGGAAAAAATGCCTTAGACTTCATAGGTAAGACATTGTTTGTCCAAGAAAAAACAAGGTACAATATGGGCAGATCCAATTATCCAATAAAATATAATGTATGTCATTATGAAAGAGTTGGTCTCTTCTTCAGTCCAAAAAAAAAATACCTAACTGCAATGGGGTATATTATTCACAGTGATTAAAAAAAAAGAAAAACTGACTTAAAGAGTATTCGGATGTCCCATTCAGTCTGCAGATGGATAACATTGCATTGGGGTCTTTATTTAAATATGGATTGCTACAACACAAAGCATAATATGGCTAGCTCCTCATCACCTAGGACTACAACTACATGCAGAGTGTGGGGTATATGCATGGTAGTTAGAAATACACTCTAATTGTAGACTAAATATTGTTATTTCCACAATGTTTTTTCTGCTCTGTGTTTACCCTTTTCATCTAGATATAAAAATAGTCATATCACCACAGGTCACATATGGAGAAAACCCCAATTATATTATCCCCAAACGAAAAGGACAGCACTCCGGTAAAAAAGGCAGGTTTATTGCAGGATGCTGCAGAAGTACGCGGCCTTACACGTTTTGGGAACAAAATCCCTTAATTGTTCATTGTCAACCCCAATGATAGTCCTACCCAGCAGTTCCCATTAAAGGAGTAGGAGCATTCTCAAACCAGATTCAGAAGACTATCAGCACAAGGTTTGAAGTTGAAGTTTGAAGATAAAATGTGATATATTTATTTTTAACAACAGTGGTTACATAGATGATATCTCTATAGTAACAGGATGATGTCAGCACTGGAACTGGCCATGGATATAGCATGTAAGTTAATTTGTAAGTTAGGAAATGTTATGATGTAATTATTAGCTGCATTTATTGCATTAAGCCTAAGCAGAAATTAGAATATGTGCCTGGGGCTTTCACAATGACAAACATCTCTCCACTAGAGATGTCGCGAACTGTTCGCCGGCGAACTTGTTCGCGCGAACATCGGGTGTTCGCGCTCGCCGGAAGTTCGCGAACGTCGCGCGACGTTCGCCATTTTGGGTTCGCCATTGTTGGCGCTTTTTTTTGCCCTCTCACCCCAGACCAGCAGGTACATGGCAGCCAATCAGGAAGCTCTCCCCTGGACCACTCCCCTTCCCTATAAAAACCGAAGCCCTGCAGCGTTTTTTCACTCTGCCTGTGTGTGCTGAAGAGATAGTGTAGGGAGAGAGCTGCTGCCTGTTAGTGATTTCAGGGACAGTTGAAAGTTTGCTGGCTAGTAATCGTTTTGATACTGCTCTGTTATTGGAGGGACAGAAGTCTGCAGGGGTTTGAGGGACATTTAAGCTTAGGTAGCTTTGCTGGCTAGTAATCTACCTTCTACTGCAGTGCTCTGTATGTAGCTGCAGTGGGCAGCTGTCCTGCTTCTGATCTCATCTGCTGACTGCTGCAATAACAGTAGTCCTTGTAAGGACTGCTTTTATTTATTTTTTTGTTGTTTTACTACTACTACTACTACTACTACTATAAGAGCCCAGTGCTATTAGTCTAGCAGTGTTGGGGAGTGGGACTGGTGTGCTAATCTGCTGCTCCTAGTAGTTCAGCAGCACCAACTTTAATTTTTTTTTTTTAATATTCATTTTTTTTTATTTTACTTTTTTTTATTTTACTACCGCTGTAGTAGTGTATAAGTTGACCTTTTAGGCATTATTTGCCCTGTAGGCATTATTTGCACACTGTTTTCTTCAACCCGCCATCGAGCTGTGTGACCTTGTTCACATTCTGTCTAAATATCCATAATATTACCGTCTCCAGAAAAAACACCGGAGTCACTTTTTTCAAGCAGCCATAATATATTTTACGTAATCCGTATCCACCGCTGTAGTAGTGTATACGTTGGCCTTGTAGGCATTATTTGCACACTGTTTTCTTCAACCCGCCATCGAGCTGTGTGACCTTGTTCACATTCTGTCTAAATATCCATAATATTACCGTCTCCAGAAAAAACACCGGAGTCACTTTTTTCAAGCAGCCATAATATATTTTACGTAATCCGTATCCACCGCTGTAGTAGTGTATACGTTGGCCTTGTAGGCATTATTTGCACACTGTTTTCTTCAACCCGCCATCGAGCTGTGTGACCTTGTTCCCATTCTGTCTAAATATCCATAATATTACCGTCTCCAGAAAAAACACCGGAGTCACTTTTTTCAAGCAGCATTCATATATTTTACGTAATCCGTATCCACCGCTGTAGTAGTGTATACGTTGGCCTTGTAGGCATTATTTGCACACTGTTTTCTTCAACCCGCCATCGAGCTGTGTGACCTTGTTCACATTCTGTCTAAATATCCATAATATTACCGTCTCCAGAAAAAACACCGGAGTCACTTTTTTCAAGCAGCCATAATATATTTTACGTAATCCGTATCCACCGCTGTAGTAGTGTATACGTTGGCCTTGTAGGCATTATTTGCACACTGTTTTCTTCAACCCGCCATCGAGCTGTGTGACCTTGTTCCCATTCTGTCTAAATATCCATAATATTACCGTCTCCAGAAAAAACACCGGAGTCACTTTTTTCAAGCAGCATTCATATATTTTACGTAATCCGTATCCACCGCTGTAGTAGTGTATACGTTGGCCTTGTAGGCATTATTTGCACACTGTTTTCTTCAACCCGCCATCGAGCTGTGTGACCTTGTTCACATTCTGTCTAAATATCCATAATATTACCGTCTCCAGAAAAAACACCGGAGTCACTTTTTTCAAGCAGCCATAATATATTTTACGTAATCCGTATCCACCGCTGTAGTAGTGTATACGTTGACCTTGTAGGCATTATTTGCACACTGTTTTCTTCAACCCGCCATCGAGCTGTGTGACCTTGTTCACATTTTGTCTAAATATTGATAATATTATCGTCTCTAGAAAAACCACTTGAGTTACTTTTTTTCAAGCAGCATTCATATATTTTACGTAATCCGTATCCACCGCTGTAGTAGTGTATACGTTGACCTTGTAGGCATTATTTGCACAGTGTTTTCTTCAACCCGCCATCGAGCTGTGTGAGCTTGTTCACATTTTGTCTAAATATTGATAATATTATCGTCTCTAGAAAAACCACTTGAGTTACTTTTTTTCAAGCAGCATTCATATATTTTATGTAATCCGTATCCACCGCTGTAGTAGTGTATACGTTGACCTTGTAGGCATTATTTGCACACTGTTTTCTTCAACCCGCCATCGAGCTGTGTGAGCTTGTTCACATTTTGTCTAAATATTGATAATATTATCGTCTCTAGAAAAACCACTTGAGTTACTTTTTTTCAAGCAGCATTCATATATTTTACGTAATCCGTATCCACCGCTGTAGTAGTGTATACGTTGACCTTGTAGGCATTATTTGCACAGTGTTTTCTTCAACCCGCCATCGAGCTGTGTGAGCTTGTTCACATTTTGTCTAAATATTGATAATATTATCGTCTCTAGAAAAACCACTTGAGTTACTTTTTTTCAAGCAGCATTCATATATTTTACGTAATCCGTATCCACCGCTGTAGTAGTGTATACGTTGACCTTGTAGGCATTATTTGCACACTGTTTTCTTCAACCCGCCATCGAGCTGTGTGACCTTGTTCACATTTTGTCTAAATATTGATAATATTATCGTCTCTAGAAAAACCACTTGAGTTACTTTTTTTCAAGCAGCATTCATATATTTTACGTAATCCGTATCCACCGCTGTAGTAGTGTATACGTTGACCTTGTAGGCATTATTTGCACAGTGTTTTCTTCAACCCGCCATCGAGCTGTGTGAGCTTGTTCACATTTTGTCTAAATATTGATAATATTATCGTCTCTAGAAAAACCACTTGAGTTACTTTTTTTCAAGCAGCATTCATATATTTTACGTAATCCGTATCCACCGCTGTAGTAGTGTATACGTTGACCTTGTAGGCATTATTTGCACACTGTTTTCTTCAACCCGCCATCGAGCTGTGTGAGCTTGTTCACATTTTGTCTAAATATTGATAATATTATCGTCTCTAGAAAAACCACTTGAGTTACTTTTTTTCAAGCAGCATTCATATATTTTACGTAATCCGTATCCACCGCTGTAGTAGTGTATACGTTGACCTTGTAGGCATTATTTGCACAGTGTTTTCTTCAACCCGCCATCGAGCTGTGTGAGCTTGTTCACATTTTGTCTAAATATTGATAATATTATCGTCTCTAGAAAAACCACTTGAGTTACTTTTTTTCAAGCAGCATTCATATATTTTACGTAATCCGTATCCACCGCTGTAGTAGTGTATACGTTGACCTTGTAGGCATTATTTGCACACTGTTTTCTTCAACCCGCCATCGAGCTGTGTGACCTTGTTCACATTTTGTCTAAATATTGATAATATTATCGTCTCTAGAAAAACCACTTGAGTTACTTTTTTTCAAGCAGCATTCATATATTTTACGTAATCCGTATCCACCGCTGTAGTAGTGTATACGTTGACTTTGTAGGCATTATTTGCACAGTGTTTTCTTCAACCCGCCATCTAGCTGTGTGTATTATCGTTTCCAGAAAAACCAACTGAGTTTTTGTTGTTGTTGTTGTTTTTTTAAAAATAATGCCAGGCAAAGGCAGGCCGCCACGCAGAGGCCGTGCTAGGGGCCGTGCTGCTATGCAATCCTGTGGCCCTAGCAAATTGCCCAGTTTTAAAAAGCCAATGACCCTGAACTCCCAAAATGCTGAAGAGGTAGTTGACTGGCTTACACAGCACACCCCATCCTCTACCGTTTCTAACTTTACCACAACATCCTCCTCATCCTCCACTGCTATGGCCACCCCACGTAACACTTCCTCCACCACCGGTGCCCCTTCTTCACTGGGGTCAGAGGAGTTATTTTCCCATGAGTTTCTTGAACTGAGTAATGCGCAACCATTATTGCCAGAAGAAGATGAAGGAGATGAGGACCTTACACCAGATTTAATTCTGGCAGAGAACACGATAGAGATGGACATAATGAGTGATGAGGAGGAGGTCCCCGCTGCTGCTTCCTTCTGTGATGTGTCAGAAGAAATTGATGCATCTGAGGAGAATGATGATGAGGAGATTGATGTTTTGTGGGTGCCTAGTAGAAGAGAGCAAGAGGAGGGTAGTTCAGATGGAGAGACGGAGAGTCAGAGAGGCAGTAGGAGAATAAGACTTAGAAGAAGCAGGGAGGACAGCCCGCAGGGATCAGTAGGGCAACAACATGTATCGGCACCTGTGTTCAGCCGGCCAACGCACCCGCCATTGCCGCCAATACCGCCAACTCCGCCAACTTCTACTGTTACCGCCAGATCGCACACTTCCAAAAAGTCAGCAGTGTGGGATTTTTTTAATGTGTGTGCCTCTGACAAAAGCATTGTAATTTGCAATGAGTGCAGTCAGAAACTGAGCCTTGGTAAGCCCAACAGCCACATAGGTACAACTTCTATGCGAAGGCACATGAGCGGCAAGCACAAAGCACTTTGGGAGCAACACCTCAAAGGCAACAGGCAAACTAAAAGCCACACTCCTTCTGGTCCAGCATCTTACTGCTCTACCTCTGCTCTCCTTGACCCGTCTGAACCACCCTCCACTCCGCCTTCCACCTTGACCACCTGTTCCCATTCCCAGTCATCTGCCACCAGCCAAGTTTCTGTGAAGGCCATGTTTGAGCGTAAGAAGCCAATGTCTGACTGTCACCCCCTTGCCCGGCGTCTGACAGCTGGCTTGTCTGCACTCTTAGCCCGCCAGCTTTTACCATACCAGCTGGTGGACTCTGAGGCCTTCCGCAAATTTGTAGCAATTGGGACACCGCAGTGGAAGGTACCCAGCCGCAATTTTTTTCTAAAAAGGGAATACCACACCTGTACCAACATGTGCAGAGCCAAGTTACCGCATCTCTGTCACTTAGTGTTGGGCCAAAGGTCCATATGACTACTGACGCATGGTCCTCCAAGCATGGTCAGGGCAGGTATGTCACCTACACTGCCCACTGGGTGAACTTGGTAATGGCTGGGAAGCAGGGAATGGGTAGCTCAACAACAACAGTGGAGTTGGTGTCACCGCCACGGATTGCACGCGGTTCTGCCACCACCTCTACTCCTCCATCGCTCTCTACCTCGTCTTCTTCTTCTTCTTACTCTGCTGCTGGGTCCTCCTTCTCCTCCTCCACACCTGTGCACCCCCAGCTCCCCCTAGGCTATTCGACGTGCCAGGTACGCCGTTGTCACGCTGTCTTGGGGATGACGTGCCTGGAAAGCAAAAACCATACCGGATCTGTACTCCTGTCATCTCTGCAGTCACAGGCCGATCGGTGGCTGACCCCACACCAACTGCAGATCGGAAAAGTGGTGTGTGACAATGGAAGCAATCTGTTGGCAGCGTTGAGACTAGGCAATTTAACACATGTGCCCTGCATGGCACATGTGTTAAATTTAATAGTCCAACGTTTTGTCTCCAAGTACCCAGGATTCCAGGACGTTCTCACCCAGTCCAGAAAGGTGTCGGCCCATTTCAGACGTTCCTACACAGCCATGGCACGCCTTGCTGACATTCAGCAGCGCTACAACATGCCAGTCAGGCGTTTGATTTCTGACAGCCAGACTCGCTGGAATTCAACGCTCCTTATGTTGGAACGTCTGCTGCAACAACAAAGGGCCGTCAACGAGTACCTTTTTGAACTGGGTGGTAGGACTGGATCTGCACAGCTGGGGATTTTTTTCCCCCGTTACTGGGTGCTTATGCGCGATGCCTGCAGGCTCATGCGACCTTTTGAAGAGGTGACAAATATGGTCAGTCGCACCGAAGGCACCATCAGCGACCTAATACCCTTCGCTTTATTCCTGGAGCGTGCCGTGCGACGAGTGACAGATGAGGCTGTAGACCAGCGTGACGAGGAGCTGGAAGCGCACGATTTCTGGTCGGAATCACCAGAACGAACCCAGGCACATGCTGCAACGCAGGGAGAGGTGCCAGAAGTGGAGTCAGAGGAGGAAGGTGGCTTTGTGGAGGAGGAGGAGGAGGACCAACAGGAGCAGGCTTCCCAGGGGGCTAGTGGTGACCTTTTGGGGACCCCTGGTCTTGTACGTGGCTGGGGGGAGGAGACCGTGGATGATGCAGTCCTTGATAATGAGGAAGCGGAGATGGATAGCTCTGCATCCAACCTTGTGAGAATGGGGTCTTTCATGCTGTCATGCCTGTTGAAGGACCCCCGTATCAAGAGGCTTAAGGAGAAGGACCTGTACTGGGTCGCAACGCTACTAGACCCTCGGTACAAGCATAAAGTGTCAGAAATGTTACCAACATACCACAAGTCCGAAAAGATGCGGCATTTACAAACCAGCCTGCAAAACATGTTGTACAATGCTTTTAAGGGTGATGTCACTTCAGGAACTCATCAACATTCCAGGGGCAGAGGTGCCAGTAATCCTGCCACGAGCACACCTGCAAGGACAAAGCCCTTTGGCCAGTCTGTAACGTCAGACATGCAAATGTTTTTCTGTCCAAGGCAGCGCCACAACCCTTCTGGATCCACCCTCAAAGAACGCCTCGACCGGCAGGTAGCGGACTACCTGGCATTAACTGCAGATATCGACACTCTGAGGAGCGATGAACCCCTGGACTACTGGGTGCGCAGGCTTGATCTGTGGCCAGAGCTGTCACAATTTGCCATGAACCTCTTGTCTTGCCCAGCCTCAAGTGTGCTCTCAGAAAGGACCTTCAGTGCAGCAGGAGGGATTGTAACTGAGAAGAGAACTCGCCTAGGTCACAAAAGTGTCGATTACCTGACCTTTATTAAAATGAATGAGGGGTGGATCTCGGAGGGTTACTGCACGCCGGAAGACTTGTTCTGACTTCTATGCAGCTGTCCTTCTCTTCAAGCCTCATGACTCCACACACAGCTGTCCTTTAGCGTCCTCCTCCTCCCTCCGCCACCGTTACAAACTAGGGTGCAAACCCTACTGGTTTAATTTTTTCTGGCCTCTGTGCTTCAGTGGCTGCGACCAAAAAAATGCCTATTTTCTGCATTTATATGACATAATTTTTCTGGCCTCTGTGCTTCAGTGGCTGCAACCAAAAAAATTTATATTTTCAGCATTTATATGGCATAATTTTTCTGTCAACTGTGCTTCAGTGGCTGCGACCAAAAAAATGCATATTTTCTGCATTTATATGGCATAATTTTTCTGGCCTCTGTGCTTCAGTGGCTGCAACCAAAAAAAATACTATTTTCAGCATTTATATGGCATAATTTTTCTGGCAACTGTGCTTCAGTGGCTGCGACCAAAAAAATGCATATTTTCTGCATTTATATGGCATAATTTTTCTGGCCTCTGTGCTTCAGTGGCTGCAACCAAAAAAATTTATATTTTCAGCATTTATATGGCATAATTTTTCTGTCAACTGTGCTTCAGTGGCTGCGACCAAAAAAATGCATATTTTCTGCATTTATATGGCATAATTTTTCTGGCCTCTGTGCTTCAGTGGCTGCAACCAAAAAAAATTATATTTTCAGCATTTATATGGCATAATTTTTCTGGCAACTGTGCTTCAGTGGCTGCGACCAAAAAAATGACTATTTTCAGCATTTATATGGCATATTTTTTCTGGCCTCTGTGCTTCAGTGGCTGTGGCCAAAAAAACTGGGCAAACAATGCCTACAAGGTCAACGACGTTGACCTTGTAGGCATTGTTTGCCCAGTTTTTTTGGCCACAGCCACTGAAGCACAGAGGCCAGAAAAAATATGCCATATAAATGCTGAAAATAGTCATTTTTTGCCATACGTTGACTCAACGTATATGGCAAAAAATGACTATTTTCAGCATTTATGTGGCATATTTTTTCTGGCAACTGTGCTTCAGTGGCTGCAACCAAAAAAACTGGGCAAACAATGTCTACAAGGTCAACGTATGGCGAAAAATTACTATTTTCAGCATTTATATGGCATATTTTTTCTGGCAACTGTGCTTCAGTGGCTGCGTCCAAAAAAACTGGGCAAACAATGTCTACAAGGTCAACGTATGGCGAAAAATGACTATTTTCAGCATTTATATGGCATATTTTTTCTGGCAACTGTGCTTCAGTGGCTGCGTCCAAAAAAACTGGGCAAACAATGCCTACAAGGTCAACGTATGGCAGTTGTTTAAAGAGAACAGTAGATTACTAGCCAGCAAAGCTACCTAAGCTAAAATGTCCCTCAAATCCCTGCAGACTTCTGTCCCTCCAATACAGAGCAGTATCAAGCAGATTACTAGCCAGCAAACTTACTATCATCTGTCCCTGAAATCACTAACAGCTCTCCCCCTACACTATCTCTTCCAAGCACACACAGGCAGATTTTTCAGATACATTTTTGCCCTTGATCCCCCTCTGGCATGCCACTGTCCAGGTCGTTGCACCCTTTAAACAACTTTAAAATCATTTTTCTGGCCAGAAATGTCTTTTCTAGATGTTAAAGTTCGCCTTCCCATTGAAGTCTATGGGGTTCGCGAACCGTTCGCGAACCGCTCGCATTTTTGCGCAAGTTCGCGAATATGTTCGCGAACTTTTTTTCCGACGTTCGCTACATCCCTACTCTCCACACTACTCACTCACATGTTTCTCATGCAGACCCACACTAAGCAACTCAATTACCAGTTGGTAACTGACCAAAGGCACAAGAGTACCTTGTTTAACTATCATAGTATGCTGCACAACTTACAATTGTTCTTGAACCGCTTACCTACTATAGAATGTAGAATCTATGGCACTGGTCATCAAGGACCTGCTCCATGAATGAAGCATCTATATTGCAGTCTATAAGCAAAACGTGTTCCCTATAAATACATGGTGCTGGACTCAACCAATGTCAAAAGGGGTAAACATGTAAAGTAAGGTATCTAGTCATCCTTTGGTTATTATCAGTTAACAAAGCAATGTCTATAGGGACAGCATGGGACAAAGCCATGCTGTAAACAGAATATTTAACAAAGTATAGATATACTGCTTAATTGTATTAGTTGGCGAAGAGAGGGGAATTGATGTTATGCTGTGTTATTAGCATCAGGAGACAATCTATCACTGCCAGGAAAACACAATTATCATCTTCTTCTTCAGCATTTTGCATTAAATGCACAAAACCTTTGGGAGAATGTAGAGCAATACAAATTAACCCTGTAATGATTAATTCAGCAGTGTCTTGTGGCACTCCTAATTGGCTGACTCTATAGGAGACTTCATAGATAAAAGAATAGGTTAATAGAGGAATGTTTAAATAATTACCAATGAAAGCCAAGCAAAACACTTGAACAGGGACAATATAAGAATCTCTATAGGAATCATCCAATTTGAAAAGAATGTATTATTAGGTACATTTATAAATGTAATTGTATTGCTTTACACAACAGTATAGAAAAGGATAGATAAATAGATAGATGATAGATAGATAGATAGAAAGATAGATAGATAGATAGATAGATAGATAGATAGATAGATAGATAGATATATGATAGATAGATAGCAATGGGGAAATGCATAAATATATATACATATATTTTTCTTATAGCCAACAAACACAGAAAGGAAAGGGCCAGACTTCTCCCCAAGTTGATTTGTTTTTAGAGTATCTGCCCAGCAGAAAATCTCACTAGTCATTAGCCAGTAAGAAAGTAGAGAGTAGAGGTGGCAACAGTGAGTCTGTTTTTAGGTTTACCACTGATGTTACAAATAAGCATATACACAATAAGGCCCTCCCTCTTATATCGCAGGGTCTTATGCTTTCAGATGCCACCATTGTGGAGCTCAAAATAACATTGAAAAAATAAGGTTAAAAGTTCCCATGCTGGTATGTATTATCATCACAGACCACTACCCCATTATAATATAGCACAGTCTAGAGGCCCTTAGTTATTTCACATATTGAAGCTATTTTGACACAAAAGAAGAATAGTGTGGATAAATAAGTATGGATGATTAAGTCAAATCATAGTAAGCTAATGATATTTGACCCCAATGCCACAAATTCAGTGTGCAGACTAATGTATATGTGCGAACATTAATTACCCATTTTTGTGTATCTTAAATCAAAATTTGCTTACTTTTATATTTTTGATCTTAATTATAGAAGGTGTTTCTTATGCTTTGTTCTAGAGCAGATTTAGCCTCCAGTCTCCTGAAACTAAAACTTAAAAAGTTAAACCAAAAGGTCATTTACCTTCTGACATTCTCTTGCTTTTGAAATTTACATTATAGTTACAATTACGCTTTAGTCAAATATCCTTGACGAGACCTTAGAAACTTCTCTTCTTTTTCTTTTTAAAAAAGACTTTAGATGATATATTTCTAAGAATAGAGGGTATGCATAGTACAAATAGCCAATCTCATTCAGGTTGAACTTTTTCTTTAGACTTTTTGGTCAAGTTTTTTTTTCAGTAAAGTTTCATCATAGCTGTGAACTACTGAAAATCAATTCATACTTCTGGGTATCCATATGTTTGCAAGAAACAAACGGCAAGAAAAAGCAAGTTGATAACATGCAACATTGATCTATGGACAGAAAGCTAGGATATCAGTCATACTTCCACATTTTAAAAAATGAGACAAGTCATTTACAATGCCCTCATGCAGAAGTTCAAGAGAGCTTACCTCTTCATGCACTTTTGCCCAGGGACAGGCTGTGCTATGTACCTCATGTAGGATACCAAAAATCCAATGCAAGGTGGAGAGATAGATTGGAGGTCTCTCTCCCAGGTGCTATTACCTATTAGTGTAGGGATCATAGTCGACAAGGAATGTCATGGAGGTTTTCCCTGGAGGTCCACTAAAGAGTATCACAGAGGTAAAGTGGGATTCCTGCCTCAAGAGAGTGTTTGTATATGATACACTCAGTAATTCAATATGCCTTGACCACTTTGCCTCAGAGAAATTGTGTACTATGAGCAGGCCTGGACTGAGATTGAAAACCAGGCCTGGACTGAGATTGAAAACAGGCCCTGGCATTTCAGGTACACAGAGGCCCAAACAGGTCACACAGCAGCCCAAACAGCCTCCCAGCAGCCCAATATATAGTGACTGTCTATGACAACTTACAGTAGCCCCTCTGGCATTTGCCAGAACCTACAGATTGCCAGTCCAGGCCTGACCCTGTAAATAAATTGTTATTTTGGTTAAGTACTCCTAGGATCCATAAATCCTGTTTTGAGCAGCTGAGAGGTATACCTCAGCAACACTTCTCCCTTCCACTGCACACTAATGCAAGGACACAGCTGAGACAGAGAGTCTAATGTAACAGGTGCTCTACACTATTTAAATGAAGATTTTTCAATTTGACGCTCAAATCGTACAACTTGACATTTTGACACCCGAAAAAATCTCTACTTCTTTAGAGTATTAAATGAAAACCAGCCTGAAACCCTTGAAGATCATGAAGACAAGAAACATCTCCAAATTGTAAAAGGGACAACTGCCATTGACGTTTACATAACAATTAGATAGCCATACACTACTTACCTATACATGTTGGTAAGGTATCATTCCACTGAGCTAAGGCATTGGGCACTGCATCACATCGAACTGCTATTGATCCACGTAGAATATACCCAGGATTGCATTCAAACAGCACCACAGAACCAAGAGCAAATTCGTTTCCAATCCTTTTTCCAAATCGTGGTTCTGGCACTGAACTACATTGGGTTGCACTTGTTCTTGGAACAGCTGTAAAAGAATAAACTTTTGTAACTTAATGTTAAGAAACAAGTAACATCTAGAGACACATTAGTCATTGTATCATAGGATGTACATTCTCATCTGTAAAAATTTATAAAATCTACAATTCTATTTTTTTTTGTCTAAACAAAACCAATAAATCATTAATAGAATGTTATTTGAGGAGGATCTTGTAAGGACATCCTTAAAGAAAGATGAACCAGAGAACTAACCCGTCTCTGTTAAGGTTAGCTGGCAGAGGAATTATGGGCAGTTTAGTTCTATAAAAGGCAGGAGTTGTACAGGTTGCTGATCTGTAATTCAGGGCAGGAGTTGTACAAGCTGTCTATCTATGATTCAGTCAATACATACTTATTACTATCAATATAATATTATATAATATATAAATTATAAAAGGTATACCTATGACACTGTAGTAATCATAATGATGCAATGGTTACCTGAATTACATGGATGTGAATGGTGCCCATTATTTACACATGACAGCAGTGAGTGAAAATATTAGGAAGCAAGATGGATAGTGGGCATTTTGCACCATGTCCTCCTTTTGTAAATGAGCCCTTATACATGATGCAAAAATAATATTTCACCTAGGTCAACCAGGCCAGTTATTAAAATAGCTGAGAGTATATTAAATACCAATTAAGTTCACATTTATAAAGAATACGAATAAAAAACATTTATACTTACATACAAAGTTAGGTTAATAATTACTGATCAGCCATGCAATGTTCAATTTTACAAATGCAAGTTACCAAATCATCACTTAAAATTACTTTAAAATTGGAAAACCCTAATTTGTATTTTCTGTTTAGTTAATTAGCAATTAGTTAAGCTCTGTACCACACTGGATTCACAGAATCCTCAGCAAATGTGATTAGAATATACTGTTGTTAGCCATGTTTATGTTGTATTAAGTTGCCCAACATTTACTATTTAACAAGTGTTCCAACCTTGCATATTGAAAAAGATGACAAATATACTTTGTATGATCATGGCAAAATATATGGAGTTCACAAGAAGCACATATCCTAATGAGACGCATTGTTATAAAACTTCTGTTTTACAATTTGTTAAAATTAATTATTTTTTTAGTTTCAGGCTCTGAATCTAACTGCTGTCTGGCTGCTAACCAATCAGGGTAGAGGTTGAATAGTAAAAGGTCTGAACTAAACGAAATGCTAAAAAAAAAAAAAAAAAAAATAAGAGTAACAATTAACTGAACCTTCATAGTCTTTTTTTCATTGTTCAGTGACCTAGACAACCAGATTTTTCAAGAGACAGAACAGGAAGTATAATATAACTTCAACAAATAAAAAAAAACCAACTAAAAATAAAAGTTGATTTTGTCACTCTATAATATGCGAAATGTTAATTTAAAGCTGCACTTGATTATTGATTTGTATGAAACAATCTTTAGACCTTAACTACTCTAAAGTGAAAAGCACATAAGATTAATTCAAATTGCTGTTAAATGAACAGGAAAAAAGCAAGGGTAAGTAATATTAATCTAGTAGGGAATTTGTTTGTTTTGGCCAACCCAAGAACTCACCAATGACCAGCAACACAGAGTAGATGTCCAGATTCATTAGCAAGAGTTTTCCCTGGTACTTAGCCAGATGGCTGCAGCCATGAAAAATCCTGGCAAGCATTTTGTTGGCTGTCCTGTAGCATTTTAATGGCACATTAAAGTTACTTAACACAATGTTATGTAGATTTGCAAAGCAATATTTACTAAATCTGAAGTGGTGGAAATTCCTCCACAAATTGTGGGGAATGGGGATATACAGCTGTAACTACATTGAACAGATCAGTCAGTTGGCCAGCGTAAGGGTGAACTGAATTCCAGAGAACATGATGTTGATATTTAAATATAATTTATTTTTTTCAAGGAATTTCTGTGTATTTTACAAATATGTATTTTTCTAAGGATGAACTGAATGGAATACACTAGACTTTTTATTCACCATAAAACAAAAAAATCATTGGAACACACCTGAACTGATAGAAGACATGCTAATAAATAAAAATTATGATGTTGCTTCAAATAAAAAAATTATGTACAGGATAGGAATAACTGAAACATCAATGTAAATTAATCATTAACAATTACTTTTTTAAAGGGAGTCTGTCATGATTTTTACGATGTATGTTTATTTCTAAATAACACTGTTTACACTGCAAATAATTCACTCTACAATATAAAATTTCATTCCTGAACCAGCAAGTGTATTTTTTTGTTGTTGACATATTGGTGTGTAGGCAGGTCATTTTGCCTGGTAATGTGCATTCAGAAAGAGCATGTAACTAAATTCAAGATTTTTTCTTAATTTTGCTTTTTCTAACTGAATCAACCATACATTTGTTTAAATACGGCATGAAAAGTAATTTATTAAAGCAGAAATTGCTATTGTATTTCAATAAGAGAATTATACACATACATAGCCAAGCAAAGTAAAATAGAATAATGTACGCATTTTTTAATTATGAATAATATAATCCCCTTAGTGCTGGTATAATTAAGATAATAAATCTTGCCTTGAATACATAATACAGAACATAACACTTAAAACAAAAGGATAATGCAAAATACACCATTGTCAACATTCAGTAATGCTTTTATAACACTATATATGTATAAAACAACCTTCCCCCATATAAAATAAAAATAAGAGGCATTTCATGAAATATCTTGGATTTTAATTCAAATGGAATCAATTTTACTGTAAAGTAAATTTATGCTGTCTATTTACTGACATTTGATTTCTATTCACAAATCACATTTTTTTTCTCTAAAAATGTGTTCATTCTCTCTAAAACTCAAAAAATTCAAGATTTAGAACATGTAAAAATTACAAAAAAACCTACATTGCATAACTTCACCATAAAAAGCAGTCTACGTTTTACAATTATTACCAATTGTACCATTTTTAATCCATTCAGACTTTTAGAGGTTTTGGAATTGTATTTGCTAGTAATTGCCTGAAAAACTAAAATTTTTAGTTTTCATATTTTTAGATAGTTCTGTATTTTTTAACTCCTGCTTTTTTATTCAGATATTTTTATATCTTTCATGGCATTCATGGTTTTAGAGATAACTAGTTTATTCATGGTTTCAAAAACCTATAAAATTACACAAATTTGAATTTTCATAAATGGGCCTCTATGGGACCTATTTACTAACATTTGAACATATTTTTTTTTCACAAAATCATATTTTTTTCTCTAAACATGTATGTATTATTTATTTCCCCAAAACTCTAAAAAGACTACATTTATAGAGTGTAAAAACCACAAAAAATTCTAATAAAAAACGTTGCCATGTGAAAGCTATCCAGGCATTATACAAGTCAATGGGAGCTGTGCTTATCAATTTTTAATCAATTCAGACTATTAGAGGTGTTTTTTCCCTAGTAATTGCCCAAAGAACTAGAATTGTTTGAGGTTTTTGTATTTTTATTCTGATCGTTAAGCATTTTTTTGTTTGTGCTTGTTATATTCAAATCTTTTATTACACTACATGGCATTTGTGGTTTTAGAAAAAAATTGTTTATTCATGGTTTTAATAACCTATAAATCCACTCAAATGAAAATGTTGATAAATGGGCCTCTTTGTGTATGTGCAAAATTCATTATTATACCGTAAAACAGGTTTTTTTTAAGCATCTAATAATAATATTATAACGTAAATATATTTTTTAAAAGTCTTTAAATATAAAAGTTTTTTTTAATTATATGCATCTATGAAACTATATATATGCATTTACCTTGATAGACAAAGTGAAATCCCTTCGAAGTCATAGGTCCAATAGAAGTAAATTTAATTATAATCTGGTTACCAGAACTTAGTGGAAGCGATTCCCCTACTCAACAAAATAAATAAAACACAATTTATTAACAAGTAGTAAGTCTAAGAAATGTAGAAAAGCTATCATTCAAATAGTAATATGGGCAGAACATTATTCAGAAGTAAATGTATATAGAATTAAGGGGCAGATTTATCAAAATGTGAGTTTAGAGTTCAACACAGAAAGACTCATCCACTTTTGATTCATTCCTACAGAATTTTTAGAAGTGTATTTATCAAATGGTGAATGCTAACTTTCACCCATTGATAAATGTCTAAAAATAGGAATGAATAGAAAGTCTGAAGTCTGCCCTTAAATGTTTCAAATGTATAGTTGGTTTGAAAAGCACGTTTATTTTCATAGATTGGGTTGAAATGGTTCAATATTATTGGTCTCTTTGTTAACAAAGGGTGAATTATGAATTAGCCATTTAAAGTAATTTCAACTTGCGTTTACTGTGCTAACAAAGGATTTGTATTTTCATCAAAAGACAAAATGTAATTAAACCGTTCATAGAACATGTGGTTTTAAAAAGCTTGTACGGTCTTGTAAAAAAAACATATTTTATTTGGTGGAATAAAAAAAAATAGGCCAATGGGAGTTTCATTCACATTATATAAAATTTTGGTTGTGCTTGTCTGTAGAATTGTCCAAAAACATCCTTTCAAAAGTGGCACAGCAAGAAATATATATATTGACACAATTTTCAGGTGCAATAATTTTAGAGTCCTCAAGTTAATAACCAAACAGCATGAATTCATAGATGTGTGTTTTAGTAAGAGTAATGCTAAAAAATACTAAAATGACATTCAATAAATATGCCTTGGATATTTGGCATCTCTTTTTTAAAGTACCTGAATGTGATCCTGAAAGAGATGATAAGAGTGAAGACTGCTGAGTTGGTCCATCATATACCTCAACTACGTCATGTAGAGTTGTCTGGAAAAACACAAACTGGCCAAAAACCACTAAAGAGCAATAACCAGTAGCAGAGAAAGAAAAGGGAAGAGAAAAGAGAAACATATCATGCACTAAGTTCATATTCATTAAGATATTTGAAATTTAAAAAAAAAAAATATATATATATATAGATATAAAAGTTGTATAAAAGGCATATCTTTGAACATGCCTGAAATATATATTATTCTATATCAACAGATATATTAAGTTGAAAATGTCTTGCTGTTATTAAACAGCAAATATAAAATACAGTGCAATAAAACCATATTGTATTTTCTGGGTTATTAATAAGGAGCAGATAAAATGATGAAAATGGAAGTGGTCATTTTTAAGGGACTGCATTGGTTTTCATGAATATGAGTCAATGAAGCATGCTAAGCTTTTCAGTAAAAATAGTTTAAAACATTATTAACAAGCTTCAATAGTCCCACTCACAATTATTAATGGGGTAAACCAGACGACTGTTTTTTTAATGAACCGATTGCTCCTTTGTTTTGTTTTTTTTTTCCTACTTTTAAAAACTCAGTTTAAAAGTTAAACAATATTGTTTTCAAAAAAATCGAAATTTTCTCAAGTGTATTAAATGCTATAATCTTCAAAAATAAAATGGAAAAAATCTTAAATCATATGAACCTAGACACAAATTTCTCCATCACTATGCATGAATCAGTCCATACATACTGTACATTTCTTTTCTCTGACATGATTATTTTTGTCATACCCTACTAAATGTAAATTGATGCTGTTCATAAAATTGCAATAGCTCTTAGACTCTCTCAGAATATATCAGATTTTAAAAACAAATATAATATCAAAAGAAATATTTAAGCTAAGACACTTTTTGAACTTGGCAATAAAAAAATCAACTTTATATTTTAAGTCACATATAAACACAACTACTTTGTTTTAAAAGAAAGGGTTTATTTACACAGCATTTAATAAAAAGGAATTTCATATTGAAGAAAAAATGTTGGCCTACATTGTTTATGTGTCATTTACAACATCAGTTTAATCAATTGTAAATATATATTGCAATTTGTAATCAATTGCAAAATGTTATCAGTGAGCATTTTTGATATGGTGAATAATTATTTCATGAAAAGCCTCATATTTTGTTTAATTAATATTTTAAAACATAAATAAAAAGAAAACAGAAAATTCCATATTCAATGTATTACTTTGAAAATCATTATACAGAAAAGCCTATATAGTTATAAACAACAACAACAAACTATTAATTAATGCATGGACCCCTTTGTAGCCTATTATACGTGTCTATATACTGTTATGCATAAACTTGTACAATAAGCTAGCAGAACACTCAACTTTGCAGTAATGTTAAAAATTGCGTAAATATGCCTTAGGTTAAGTTTTCTTTTTTTTTTTATATAAATTAACTGTAAATTTCTACTTTTCAGATCTGTTGATCTCCCAGCCGACTTCCTTTGTGTTAATTGTTGGGGGTAAATGATTACTGTTACATATCAGTGCTGCCATTAATCTTTAATAACACATAGTACACAATGCAGTTTCACCGCTTACACAGATTCTAATAAACTGGGGCATTGGTCAACGCAATTAAATGCTTCGACAAATGTTTAAATTCATTAAACACTTTCCTGACTGTCAAAAATAACTATCAAAAAATAATAAAAACATATAAAACTACTGCCAAACTCAATTTCATATTTAGTTAATCTGCCCCAAAAGCATACTGGCACCGTCATCTTGAACACATGAATGTCACTTTAAAGGGTCTGAAATTGCTGCAACAGATAATATCCTAGAAGATTTTAAAAGCTGGGAAAGTTTGCCCATTAAATATATAGGCAGACTCAATCAAGTAAACACATATACAAATTTCACAAAAAATCTCTTTATCCTATCTATTACACGCCTTACCCTCTGAAATTCTGTACCATTGTCAAACATCAGAAATGTTTTTGTGTTCTGTGTAGAATGGTATGGGCAACACCATTTTTTTGACAAGCAACAATTTTTTTTCACCCATTGGAGTCCATGGGCATAATTTTTGTGGTGAAACTTGCCAAAAAATTTGCTCATCACTAGCTGGTACTTGTGATGAAAGCCCAAGAACCTGGCTCATACTGACCACTGACAGTAGTTTTAAGAAAATAAGATGCCGAAAATAATTTCTTATTGGAAATTCTTCTGAAGTAACTTTGGTTTCATCACGTTACTACACTGATGCTCATTGCTGACTTTGTTTTTTCAGTTTTATTTCCACAAGGATGAATGCTTTAGTTTTCACATATTGATTTTTATAAATAAACTTAAGCAGTCTGAACTTGCTGGTCAATACTACTGTTCATCTCTGAATAACAAAAAAGATGTGTACCATCAATACTCAGCTCTTAGTTTTAAGTTTACTTGTAAAGTATACAGTCAAAAAACATTCAACCTGAAGTACAAGTATTCATTTGTTTTTATAACTCACTATAATGGTGAAGAAAGTGTTTTGAAACCCTTAAAACAGGTTTCCTGGCACCCTATTAATCTTGCTATAAATCTAAAAATACCATTGTAATACATTGAAACACCACAGGAGGCACTATAGAACACTACAGTAGCATCAGCAGGAAATATAAGGGTTCTAAGGGGTTACATTTATTTATGGCTTGGATAGTAATCTTGAGGTAGCTTTGGTGCCAATCTGTCTGTTGAACACCTTTTAGTATGGACCCTTTATACCTGCTGGGACAATTACCTGTCCATACAGTACCTGGTCCAATGCTTCACACCTATAGGTCAGAGTGGTTATGAGTGGACACTTTAGGTAAGTCCAGCATATTGGTGGCACTATTAAGAACCTATGTTTAATATGACAACATCCATGCTAAATACTGAAATAACATCACTAGAAAATTATATCATCGAGCTCTAGATTACGCTTGATAAATAAACCACGTTATGGCCTATTGGACAAGTAGGCCTATTACACCTAAAAATGACTACTTCATGTCAACCTCAAAGTATGGTAATATAGTGCAAGAAATATTTTGCTCATATCTGCATTAGACAAAGCAACATATGAGCAATGAACGTGATGTAGCTTCTTATCCATACTTATATGGATGTTTTCCCACAATTAGTTTATAATAGTACACACAATTGCATGTGAATTGTTGAACAGAGCGCAAGTTGCAGCACTGTTTCTTTTTAGTCACTATGAGAGTTAATGGTGTTTGTGCATGTGACCAAAAAGCTGCATTAGGATGTTTTTTATTCAGTGCAAGAGTCTGTTACATACTCTATGTAAGAACATGTAAAAGGGGTCGTGGAAGTAACATTCCCTTGATACAGCTGTTTATTTCCCCTAGACTTTGCACTGTGCACTCAATTTATCAGGTTAAACCAGCATATTCAGCACTAGCTGAGGTATATCTATAGGTGCTACTGTATCTTTGCATTGTATTTGTAAAAAAGGGCCTCATGCCTCCAAAATTACATCTGTCTCCCTTTCTCCACCATGCCCCCAATCCTCGAAAAGACATAATAGCCTCCAATTGCTGATCCCATCACTTTACTTTTACAGTATTATCCCATGGAGTTCTGCCACCCCATGCTGAACTTGGGTCCTTATTGCCACAGATGCCCAAGAAATCTCTTTTGGTCGTCTAAATTACAATACTTTACTGAATGTAAATACATTGCTCTTCACTTCAAGTGACATGTCACATTACTGAAAAGCAGCCCAAATGCAATAATGCAAAATTGTTAAAGAAAAAAAATAAAATCAAATGCCAACTCTTTCCAAAATGAAAAACGTACATCATAACCTGCAAAGGGACTCCTATTTATTTTTTCTTCATAAGAATTTTTTCTCTTTGGGGAGGAATTATAAACTGCATCCTATTTATGTGTGGATATGGAATATTTCGTATTTTTACTGTCAGAACACTGTGCTTTGAGTATGTTCCCATACCAGAAACTTTCATAAAGTCTGTTGGGAAGTTATTTTGTTTGTTTTCCTTTTCTTTAGTATATTCTCTCTGAATATCCGGGCTTTGAGCCCAAACCTCTAAATAAATAGCTTGTTCTGTACTGTAGCTATAATAAATTCAAAATTTGAAGATTTATTCCATGCAAGTAGAACAACAATTTGTTATTCAACAGGAATGGTTAGAAATTTAAATTCATTTTCTTTCTTTTTGTTTGAGTTGTTTTTTATTCTAGAAATAATATTTTATTTTTATTATTTTGATATATGTTATCACACACTGGATCTTTTAAGTTCAATTTATGGGCAAGACTTGGCTATAAGAAGGGAAAATATAAACTTATAGGTTTAGCTAGAACACATTTGCAACCTAATTTGCAGTTAAAATGCACACATACATATTTTCTTTTTGTTATGTGAATGATTGCTTCTTACATCTCTACTAGTCTTTTGCCCAATACTTCTGTGTTGTTGACTTACATAGTTACATAGTTACATAGTTAAATTGGGTTGAAAAAAGACAAAGTCCATCAAGTTCAACCCCTCCAAATGAAAACCCAGCATCCATACACACACCCCTCCCTACTTTTAATTAAAATTCTATATACCCATACCTATATTAACTATAGAGTTTAGTATCACAATAGCCTTTAATATTATGTCTGTCCAAAAAATCATCCAAGCCATTCTTAAAGGCATTAACTGAATCAGCCATCACAACATCACCCGGCAGTGCATTCCACAACCTCACTGTCCTGACTGTGAAGAACCCTCTACGTTGCTTCAAATGAAAGTTCTTTTCTTCTAGTCTAAAGGGGTGGCCTCTGGTACGGTGATCCACTTTATGGGTAAAAAGGTCCCCTGCCATTTGTCTATAATGTCCTCTAATGTACTTGTAAAGTGTAATCATGTCCCCTCGCAAGCGCCTTTTTTCCAGAGAAAACAACCCCAACCTTGACAGTCTACCCTCATAATTTAAGTCTTCCGTCCCTCTAACCAATTTAGTTGCACGTCTCTGCACTCTCTCCAGCTCATTTATATCCCTCTTAAGGACTGGAGTCCAAAACTGAACTGCATACTCCAGATGAGGCCTTACCAGGGACCTATAAAGAGGCATAATTATGTTTTCATCCCTTGAGTTAATGCCCTTTTTTATGCAAGACAGAACTTTATTTGCTTTAGTAGCCACAGAATGACACTGCCCAGAATTAGACAACGTGTTATCTACAAAGACCCCTAGATCCTTTTCATTTAAGGAAACTCCCAACACATTGCCATTTAGTGTATAACTTGCATTTATATTATTTTTGCCAAAGTGCATAACCTTGCATTTATCAACATTGAACCTCATTTTCCAGTTTGCTGCCCAGTTTTCCAGTTTAGACAGATCACTTTGCAAAGTGGCAGCATCCTGCATGGAACCTATAGTTCTGCACAATTTAGTATCATCTGCAAAAATAGAAACAGTACTTTCAATGCCCACCTCCAGGTCATTAATAAACAAGTTGAAAAGCAAGGGACCTAGTACAGAGCCCTGCGGTACTCCACTAACAACACTGGTCCAATTAGAAAATGTTCCATTTACCACCACTCTTTGTAGTCTATCTTTTAGCCAGTTCGCTATCCAGGTACAAATACTATGTTCCAGGCCAACATTCCTTAATTTAACCAGTAACCTTTTGTGTGGCACTGTATCAAATGCTTTAGCAAAGTCTAAGTAAATCACATCCACTGCCATCCCAGAATCGAGGTCTCTACTTACATTCTCGTAAAAAGAAATTAAGTTAGTCTGGCAAGATCTATTACGCATAAAACCATGCTGGCACAAACTCATAGTATTATGATTTGCTATGAAGTCCAGTATCTTATCCTTTATTAACCCTTCGAAAAGCTTTCCTAATACTGACGTCAGACTAACTGGCCTATAGTTTTGAGGCTGAGAACGGGATCCTTTTTTGAATAGAGGCACCACATTAGCAATTCGCCAGTCTCTTGGCACAATACCAGATCTCAATGAATCCTGAAAAATTAAGTAAAGAGGTTTGGCAATCACAGAGCTAAGCTCACTAATTACCCTGGGATGAATACCATCTGGCCCTGGACCTTTGTTAATCTTAACCTGTTCAAGTCTCTTTTGAATTTCTTCTTGTGTGAACCATGCATCATTAGTTGTATTACTAGAATTGGGAGTGTTAAGAAGGAAACCTTCACTTACTGGTTCTTCATTTGTGTAAACAGATGAAAAATACGAGTTCAGAATCTGCGCTTTTATTTTGTTTTCATCAACCAGCTGATCCCCCTCTGATAGTAAGGGTCCCACCCCTTCCTGCTTCATTTTTTTTACTATTGACATATTTAAAAAATAATTTGGGATTTTCTTTACTGCTTGCTGCAATATCCTTTTCTATAGCAATTTTAGCTTGCCTTATAGCTTCTTTGCATGATTTATTGGCCTCCTTGTACCTTATAAATGTTTCGGCTGTACCAGCTAACTTGAAAGCCTTAAAAGCACGTCTTTTCTTACCCACCTCAACACCAACGCTTCTATTGAACCAAAAAGGTTTTGCTTTGCAACGACGTTCCTTGCTTACAAGTGGAATATACTGACAAGTATATTTATTAAGCAGCATTTTAAAGACTTCCCATTTTTGTTCTGTGTTTAACCCTGTGAAAAGCATTTCCCACTTAATATGTTGCAGAGATGCCCTTATACTGTCAAAGTTTGCACGTCTGAAATTTAGTGTTTTAGTTACTCCCTTATAGAATTGCTTCTGCAACAGAATCTCAAAGGAGACCATGTTATGATCACTATTCCCTAAATGCTCACCCACACAAATGTTAGAGATGAGTTCAGTATTGTTAGTTATTACAAGGTCCAAAAGAGAGTTATTCCTAGTAGGTTCTTGAACGAGCTGGAATAAAAAGTTGTCATTCAGCATATTTACAAACCTACTAGCTTTTTCTGTCTTAGCAACCCCATTACCCCAGTCAATGTCTGGATAATTGAAGTCACCCATAGCAACAACTTGACCCAGCTGTTCATGTTATAGTATTAATTTTGCTAAATATTTGATGCGTTTTGCATCCAGAGTAGGAGCCTTTGTTCTTTCAAAGCTTTGTTTATGGTATCCTATTATTATTTCCAACAGTTCCTTTCTAGTTCTACTTGTTGATCTGTAGGAACATCTTTGCAGAAGAATATATTCTTCTGAAAAGATGGTACCTAATAAATAGCAAATAAGAAAAAGACACTAAGGGGCATATTTATCAAGGGTCGAATTTCAAATTGAAAAAACTTCGAAATTCGAATTCAAAAAGACCAATCGAAATTAATTTACATTTTTTTTTGTGATCGAATAGGTCCAAATCGTACGAATCAAAGGAATAACACATTCGATCAAATTAGATTCTACGTTTTTCCCAAAAAAACCTTTGAATTTTCAAAGTCCACCAATTGACTCCAAATAGGTTCTAGGAGGTCCCCCCCATAGGCTAAAACAGCAATTCGACAGGTTTTAGATGGCGAATGGTCGAATTCGAACTTTTAAAGAGACAGTACATGATACATTACGATATTCTAATTTTTAATTTTTTTTCAAATTCAAATCGAATTTTGACTATTCCCCAGTCAAAGTACACAAAAAAATTGCTCGAAATTCAAATTTTTTTCATTCGAAAATTCACCTCAACCTTTGATAAGTCTGCCCCAAGACACAAGTCACTAAAGAAGAGGAAAGGTATAGCACATAGGATCATAATCTAAATGGAAGCAGTGACTCAACACCTAGAATATACTGTATATCATTAGTTTGCAAAATGTAGATACCAAAAGATGAAAACTGTTTATGTGGGAGTATGTGGGACAAAGCACAGCAGTCATTATTAAATGAAGGCTTGACTGCCTCAGTCAATTACAGTCAAACAATAGCAACATCTCTGCCTGTAAGCAGCGTAGTGAATTATTATCATTTCATCTTTTATTGATATCACACCAAAAAAATCTTCAGCACTATACTATCACTTGGCAAGTACTAAAAACAATACCGTTTTATAGTGAAGCAGAAGGCGAGAGGGTCTTGCTAGAGCTTATAGTTTAAAAGGAGAATGGTAGAATAAAAGAAAGGCAAATACATTCATTGGGACCTCAGTATAAGTATATAGATAATTTGGGTTGAAAAAGTTACCAAAGACCATCAATTCCATCAACCCCTCCAACCTCCAAAAGTTAATTTGTGTATAAACATTCACAGTCCTATAAATACACTCACATTTGTAAAACTACACATACCTATACTAAACTTACTGTAGATCTTCAGATCATGATAGCTTTGAATATAATCCAAGAAGTTATCTAATACTGCTATCTAGAAATCAGCACCACATTGAATCCTTATACACAGGCACAGGTCCCTCCATGTTCACTTCAAAGATCACAGTTATATGTAATTGTTTATGCAGAGTTAAAATGCCTTTAATTACATCATTGGCACAGACCACACAAGCAACATTTCAGCCCAGATTGGCCCACACTGATGTCCAATGTGGACCTGAAACATTGCTTGTGAGGTCTGTGCCAATGATGTAAATAAAGGCTGTGGCAAACTGGCAGCTTGCACATGTAACTTTTGGGGGTGTTAGTTAATGGTAGGCAGGCAGTATAGGACAAAGGAGCAGGAAAACACAGGCTCTTCAAGGAAAACACAGCAGTTTATCTTCCCACTTTTAAACATAAACAGTCTCTTACGCAAAAACAGGGGTGACCATTGTAGAAAACAAACACAAATCATAAAATAAAAACCTTCTTGCCCACTGGGATCTACATTCACACTTTTAAGCAGTCCCTGACTAGTTTGGGCCCCTTGTGGACGACCAGCAAATGAAGCAATAATGGCACACCACTGTACTCACAGGACTTTCTCCTCACTCTCTTCCCAACCTTCTCATGGTCACAAGCTCCCTCTGCTTCAATGCAGTAGCGGGTGGCACTCCCAACTCCTCTGGGGGTTCCTCACACAGCCAGGTTTCCTACCTGCCATGCCCTGCTGAGAGGCTCACTCCACCATTCTAATTAGGTATAAATACCTTTTTGACAGGACAGCTTTCCTGTGGAATGTGAGCTCCAATCTCTGGACTGGAACCAGGGAATGGAGTACCTGACTACTAAGATCTTTAAACAGAGAACAAATTCTCTGTTTAACAATTCCCTTCCTGGAGCCTATCTCAGTTCCTGGGTAGAAATTAAAGGCTAGAGTGACCTTTTTTTCACTTTTCCTTGTCATTGTATCACAAGGCATTCTAATTTAACCAAGGAGTTTCCTAGAGTGCTGTCCAGAACTTTGGCAAGAAGACATCCAAGCCACTCTAAAAGGGATTAATAGAATATGCCTTCATAACATCACCTAGCATGGTATTTCATAACCTTATTTCATAACCTTATTTACCTCACTGTGAGGAACCAAATACAATGCTTCAAATAAATGTTCAGTTCCTCAACTCCTCAAGGGGTGACCTCTTTTTTTTGTCCTCTCGCAAGCACCATTCCTCCAGAGAAAATAACCCCAACCTTGTTAGCATTTCATAATAGTTTCAATGTTCCATTCCTTTTGTCAGTAAGTTGCATGTCTCTTTCCAACTCATTAAAATGCATCTTAAGGATTGGGAACTGCACTGCATAATCAAGGCGATGCTTGTCAGGGATCCACAAAGAGGCAAAATTATGTTTTCATGCCTTAAGTGAATATTACTCTTATTATGTTTTAATACCTTTAGTTACCACCACTTTATAAAAAACATTTTTTTTTCTGCCAGTTCAATTACCCATCTGATTATCTCCAACTACAATACCCATTCTATTTTTATACCTTAAGAATATTTGATACGTTTATTGGAAATACATATTTAAATAACTCTTGTGAGATATAAGATCATATTTTAGCAACTCAAGGTTACAAAGATTTAAGATGTATCTCAGTGGGAAAACTCAAACACCTACTCAAAACATCCAAAATATAAACAAATTGATACAATCTAACAAAATAAATTACAGTTTTTTTAGGGCATTGACAATTATATGCGCTGTTGTATGAATTATCTGATCTGCAAGTGAGCATTGTTTATGAAGAAATAAAACAATCATGGGCTGCTGTTGTAGAAATCATATCTCAGACAAGCCAGTTCTCATTTGTTTGATTTATACTTTTTATGATTTCATTTTCTCAAATGAGCTGCAACATATCAAGTTAAAATTAGATAAGCAATCCCATTGTAAATCTTCAATTTCATATGTTTTAATGCAAGTCCCTTTTGTACTTGTTAATAGGCATAATTATCATTATGGTCTTTGTTATAACAAGTATTGGTGAGATTAAGCTTTAGTTTCAATCTACAGAGTCATCTACTGTATTCCACACACTGCCTTCTTCTGTTGACAATATCTACAGGTCAGTGTGTTTAATTTTGTCTTCCTCAATGAATATAATGTGGGTAATTGCACAGTCATTTCTGTTTGGGGAATAGTAGTAGTAGCATGTTATAACTGGTGTCGGCATCAGCAACACACCAGCACTATTTGCGCTGCCTTAAATATCTGGCACTTTGGGAGAGCACAGACCTGTCCTCACAGGCAGTAAGTACAGGCCCTTTTGCAGCCTGTGTCTGCTGACACTCTCTAGCTTGCACATCTGAAAGACATGCACATTAGGGGATGGGAGGGGGATGCTTACATGTCTTCCCCCACCCATCAGTGAATACAGTACTACAGACCATATGCATCATTATATTCATAGGTGCACAGGTCTTAGTGCTCCAATTTGGAAAAAAACATGGCAGACTATGCCCATTTTTTGCACCTTTCTCCCTGCCCTAAATAAATGAGCCCTAATGGCTGCCACATATGCAGATGCACGCTGCCAATGAGGCAAGCTGAGGCGCTCGCTTCAGGCGGCAGTGCCAGATAAGTTTCCAGGGGCGGCAAAAAGCCTGTCACTTTGAAGAGCTGAATTTCCGGTTGTGCTCTCCGCACTAGTGTTCCTGAGAGGGGAGGGGTGACATTTAAGGAGCCGCCCAGTGTCGGACTGGGACACCAGGGGCCCACCCAAAAACCTTAGATCAGGGGCCCACCATAAAACCTTAGACTAGGGGCCCACGCTCAGTACTAATATTCTTCATCTTCTCAATCAACCTCTATTCTCCTAGTTTGTTTTCTTTACATACTATAATCTATTATTCCATCTATTTAGCCTCTTTGTTCTCATAGAAATAGGGAATGGCCATGAAATAGGCCAAAAGTTTAGCAGCACTGACACCTGGGCCCACCGGGAGTTTTCCTGGTATCCCGGTGGGCTAGTCCGACCCTGAAGCCGCCTCATGGGGCGTCTTCATTAGAATCGGCGCTGCACATATGTATGCAAGTTTAACCAGCCATTAGTCTGAAGGAAAGACATTTTTATAACAAAAAACAGGTTGCCTATAAAAGGATGGGATCTGTTATCTGGAATGCTTGCAACTTGGGATTTCACAATTAAGGGGTCTTTACATGATTTGAATCTCCATGCTTTAAGAGGCTCATTTACTTAGCTCGAGTGAAGGAATAGAGGAAAAAAAACTTCGAATTTCGAATGTTTTTTTTTTGGCTACTTCGACCATCGAATGGGCTACTTCAACCTTCGACTACGACTTCGAATCGAACAATTCGAACTAAAAATTGTTCGACTATTCGACCATTCGATAGTCGAAGTACTGTCTCTTTAAGAAAAAAATTTTGACCCCCTAGTTCGCCACCTAAAAGCTACCAAAGTAGGCTTAGCAATCTTTTTTTATTCGAACAAAAATCGTTCGATCGATGGATTAAAATCCTTCGAATTGAACGATTTTCGTTTGATCGTTCGATCGAATGAATATCGCTAAATCCTTCGACTTCGATATTCGAAATCGAAGGATTTAACTTCGACAGTTAATTATCAAGGGTTAATTAACCCTCGATATTCGACCTTAAGTAAATTTGTCCCTAAGTCTACTAAAAAGTAATTTCAACATTGAATAAACCAAATGGGGTAATTTATAAAGTTTGAGCAGCACATTTTATTTATTTATTCACAACTGGTTGTATTGCCCATGTTATTGCCAGTTATAATGTGCCAAGCTTGGATCACTTGGTGTAAAAGTGTTTCCTGGAGATCTCTCTGAGATGTTTTAGACAGCTAATTTTTCCATTAGACATTACAAACTAGGCAATCTAAGCATTAATTAAATACACATTTTGCACTAAGGTTTAATGTTTTTAATTCCCAAGCTAAAACTAACAAGACCTGTTTGGTTCCCTGGAAACATCTTGATGATAAGAGAGATGACAGATCAAGCATTCTCCTTTGCTATCTATTATAGTTACATCCCCTGTTCTTTTAAACATCCATGTTAGCTTCATTTATAACTATTAGCTTCAGTATTATTTTGAAAACTTAGCAGCCCAGCCAATCACGCTTATTGCTCCTAAACAACTATAATACTCAGTTGAGTTGAAAGGGGTATGCTCATGGAGAAAACATTTCTAGCAAACATTTTTATTAAGCATTAGTTAGCACAATAATAAATGCATTTCCAAGCCAGACTGTGCCTGAACAAAAAAATAAATCAAACTGCAGTAAATTTGAAAATAACAATACAATTTATAGAGAAGTAGGTTGCTTGTGTTTGGGTATTTATGTGTTTTTATAATTTCAAATACTGTACCTTTGTCACACAAGTAAAAGTACATTATTTAATAAATATAATCAGATGTATATTATACATGTCTACATTAGGGGGCAAATCTACTTATTGAAATCCTTCGACTTCAAATATCGAAGGATTTACCACAATTCGTTCGATCGATTTTAATCCATCTATCGAACGATTTTTCTTCGACCAAAAAATACTTAGAAAGCATATGGGGACCTTCCCCATAGGCTAACATAGACTTTGGTAGGTTTTAGGTGGCAAACTAGGGGGTCAAAAGAGACAGTACTTTGACTATCAAATGGTCAAATAGTCTAACGATTTTTAGTTCGAATCGTTCGATTCGAAGCAGAAGTCGTAGTCGAAGGTCGAAGTAGCCAATTCGATGGTCGAAGTAGCCAAAAAACCCATATATATGGGACAAGAGGCATCCTGACGACGGTTCTGAGGGAACCGAAACGCGTTGATGTGGGGTAATTTGTAACACTCCAATAAAAGACTTTTTTATCACCATACCCGTGAGTGCTCCTATCTGTACACGTATATATATATATATATATATATATATATATATATATATATATATATATATATATACAGATAGCTGTGGCTATTATATATATATATATATATATATATATATATATATATATATTATATATATATATATATATATATATATATAATAGCCACAGCTATCTGTGAGTGTATCAAGAGGTTGGTATTTGTATGTGAATAATTGTAGGGCTTATACTTGATGCACAATTGTTGTTTTCACCCTAAAGTAGAAGTAAATATGGCACAATGAAATCATTGTTCTTCATTTACCCAGAGCTGACAAATTCTAATTATATGAATTTTAGTCCTTAATTTTTATTAAAAATTTTTGGCAAGATGGCATGATGCCTCAATTAGTCATCACATAGGACAAACTGTCCTTTCCAGTTTTAGAAATCTTATTCTCTATCAAGAAATTTTAAAGGTAGTCATTCTTCTGTTATAGCCCTTTGTTTATGAAAGTTATGGAATTACAGTAGAAAAAAAACCATGCTGTAGGACCTTATGTATACTTTAGATGGGTTTAGAAGGGTAGCTAGGGGGCCTTAGCAAAAACATAGTCCTTTTGATGAAAGTGACTAATATCACTTTTGTTTTGGGAGGAAAACAAATTTAAATTGATGAAATTAGTGAGCAATCAGCAAGCAAGTCTACAACATATTGAATTAATAAAATTAATAAAAAAATGTTTTTCCAAAAATTCTAATCTCCATCTGTAATTTTAGTTTATTTCTAATTTATTTATTTTGTAACAGAAAGTGATTGAACAGATCTTTTTTCAAAACAGCATAACACATTTTGACAATATACATTCTGTAAACCCTCTCTCCATCACATCACTCGGGTTAAGACTTGTTTCAGATAGAGACATATAATATTAGATCTAGTGAGCAGATGGGCTTTTCTAAAATGTCAAGCAAGACAATGACATGGCCTACTGGGACAAGAAGCCTTGAGTTATTTATCTTTAAGATGAAGATATTGTAAACATGCTGATTTACAATGTAAAAGCAATAAAAAAATATGCACTTGCAAAGTGTTGATAACATTATGTGATTCGAGAAGAATTATTAATATTGATTGGTTTCTTTATCAGTCATCAACTACATTGAGCTTCAGAATGTGTGACCTTTGTCATGGTTCAGAATGATTTAATCACTAAATGAATCAGATAAATGAATGCAGATTTTATTTATCAGTTGATGCCTATCATGTTGATCTCTGACATGTTTAAGTTAGCACAATGTCTCTGAGCATAAGGGGGTTATTTAATAAAGTCCAATTTTCAAAAACTGTTTTTTAACTATAAAATTAGAATTTTTAGTGGGAAAAAAAAAAATTTTCAAGTCATATTCTGACAATATGGCATCTCAGACCTGCCGAGGTTGTATCTAACTCAATGGAAGAAGTCCCTATCCTATTTGGAAGTGTCTGTGGTCTGTGCTGAAAATCCAACAATTTTGGATTTTTTGGGCAAATATCAGAAAAATTCTGGATTTTCAGGGAAAAACAACAAAAAATAAAGCTATTCGGGAAAAAGTCAGAAAAAATCATAAGAGTCAGATTTTCAATAAATTGTTTTGTGTTTGTCCCCAACACAATTAAATCATGTTTTTTTTAATAATAAATAAGGTCCAATCATGTATTCTAGTTTGGTTTGATTTTTTTTTTATGAAAATATTACATTAGATGCTCCCAGATTTCTAGAAATTTAAATAACAAAGATATTTGGTAAAAATAAGCTTCCAATGTGGTACCATGTATCATTATACATATTTCACTTCCATAGTATTGGTAGTTGTCAGATCCACAGCAGCAGGTGTCCAAGGCTTGTCCTTTTCTCATCATGCTTCTTTCAGAAACATGATTTGACTGCAGTAGTTTTCAACTGCATTGACCTTTAAGTCTAGTTTCTTTGTGACATTAGTTATGGTGAAAGAATGCTTCTAGACAAGGTCATAAGAATGGTACAGTGCTCATGCAGCCTTTGCCAGTTTGATACTGAATCATATTGCTCTCTAGAGTGACACTTCATCACAACCACTCTGCGGTCTACCATTCTAAAGGGATAGGTAAAGATCTAAATAACAAACTGCTTCACAGATTTATTAAGGTCATGAACTGCCAGAAATCATAAATATGGGCTAAGTATAATTTTACTCAACAACTTCTTTTAAATCAATCTTTTCGACGTTAAATAGGAAGTCACTAATTGTACTAAAAATGTATATGTGTATTATCTAAAGCTTCCACTTATTTGCACAGGACTATTATAGCTTTATTCAAAAGACATAAAATTGTAATTTAGCAATAGTGTGATAAATATACCAAAGATGAAAGTATAAAAACTAGTCACAGTAAATAGTTTTATTAGTTACCAGCAGGGATTTTTAAGTATTTCAAATTATTAAGAGTAATTAAACATACACTCATTAAATAGCAATGTAATATAAGAAGACAGGGCAGAACATATTTAATCCAGTGTGAATGCTTTTTATTTGCTTTTCCGAACTTCACAATCTATCATCAACCCAATTAATTGTGCTTACTATTTTAGCACCTTGATAAAGTAATGTTAAAAAGAGCTTATTAAAACTAATATGGAAAATTGTATTCATTCTGAAATAAATGAAAAAAACATGCCAGGATGTTTTTGTTTACCTTCTGATTTTCTTCTTGAATATTGAGCCTATAAACTCTCTGATCTCATGTCTCAATACATACTTTTTTGTAATTATTTTATTGATGTATATCATGCTGTTAGTGTTCTCCCAAATTAATTTTACACGGATGCAGGATAAGTTGGTGCTTATAAATAAAATAGTTAATAAATATTCAAACACGGACACACACAATCCATGTAAGCACTGCATGTAACCAAATATATACACACACAGACACTCATATACAGCCCTGATGACTCTAGATGCTTATGCATATCCATTGTATATAGCTACTGTATATGGCTAAAATTGTCTGTACACAGCAGCCTATCCAAAATGATACGCATTAAAGGGGTGGTTCACCTTTGAGATAACTTTTAGTATGATGTTGAGAGTAATATTCTGAGAGAATTTGCAATTAGTTTTCATTTTGTATTATTTGTGGTTTTTGAGTTATTTAGTTTTTTATTCAGCAGTTCAGTGCATTTTAAGCAATCTGGTTGCTAGGGTCCAAATTACCCTAACAAGCATGCATCAATCTGAATAAGACACTGGAATATAAATAAGAGAGGGGTTGAATAGAATGATGAGTAATAACAATTAGCAATAACGATAAATGTGTTGCCTTACAGAGCATTTGTTTTTTAGATGGGGTGAGCAACGCCCATTTGAAAGCTGCAAAGAGTCAGAAGAAAAAGGCAAATAATTATAAACCTATAAAAAATATATAATGAAAATCAATTGAAAAGTTGCTTAGAATTGGGCATTCTATAACATACTAAAAGTTACCTTAAAGGTGAACCACCCCTTTAAGATAAATGTGGTCCTGCCTTGTCTGTTATAAGAGCCTTTATTCTTTTGGAAAGCCTTTCAACAAGATTTTCTGGACATTTCTGTGGGATTTTGTTTCATTTAGACACAATAGCATTAGTGCAGTCCATTCAAATTTTATACTTTCATCTTAGGAAACTTTGTGCATAGGTGCATTACTATGATTACTATGGTAAACGAAGAAAGGGCCTTAACCAAGTTGTTGTTGAATAGAAGACTGTATGGAAATGTCAAGAATGTCATTATGAAGCATTTATTAGAATCAAATTGGGAGCAGAATCAATAAATATTACTGGTAAGCATGCCGGAGACCTCTAGTGACCAAACAGAGGTAAAACCATAAACTCAATAATTTCTCCAAGGCATGCTAGTAGGTAAAAAAATATATTTTATTCACATCAATAGTTAAAAGACATGGATAGCATCCCCTCTAACGCCTAACGCGTTTCATGCTTACCCAGCACTTAGTCATAGGCAGAATCCCTGATTCTGCCTATGACTAAGTGCTGGGTAAGCATGAAATGCGTTAGGCGTTTTTTACCTACTAGCATGCCTTGGAGAAATTATTGAGTTTATTATGAAGCATTTGCTTTCACTGGAACCATGGGTCCTAGTCCTAACCCATGAACAACATCCCCAAATATTCTGCCTCCACCAACGTTAACCATATGTCTTCTGTATTCAGGTAGGTCTTATTGGCAGTCACCAGAAATCTGTCTCATACTGTTTATTCCACTTTAGATAATGCTGGTACTACACTTTGTGATATTAGGCATAACAAAAATCTCTATAATTATAATTCATGTGCTAACATTGCTTCCAGAGACAGTGTGGAACACATAGGGGCAGATTTACTAAGCTTGAGTGAAAAATTTGAATGTAAAAAACGTCTAATTTCGAAGTATTTTTTTGGGTACTTCGACCATCGAATGGGTCAAATTCGATCGAATCTATTGATGCGAACGATTCGAAGTAAAACTCGTCTGTACTGTCTCTTTAAAAAAAACTTTGCCCCCTTACTTCGCCACCTAAAACCTACTGAGGTGCCATGTTAACCTATGGGGAAGGTCCCCATAGGCTTTCTATAAATTTTTTGGTCGAAGAAAAATCATTAGTTCGATGGATTAAAATCCTTTGAATCGAACGATTTTTCGTTCGATCAAACTATATGCGGTAAATCCTTCAATTTCGATATTCGAAGTCGAAGGATTTACATTCGGCAGTCGAATATCGAGGGTTAATTAACCCTCGATATTCGACCCTATGTAAATCTGCCCCCACACTGTAAGTGAGCATCCAACTGTGGAAATGTAATTTTTGAAAGTGTTTCTGCATACTTTTGACCATATTTTGAATTACTATATAAACACTGCTATAATTTCTAGCTAATATATTTTGGACTATGTTTGAACTCAACTTTTTTTCTGCTACTGTATGTTAAACATTCAGGAATGTCCTCCTTTCAAAGGCAAGTCAATTAAATTAACTAATATTTTTCTGGCTCTTAGATGACAAGGTATTGAATAGAATTATGGTATATCATAACAATAAATATTATAAGTGAAGTATTTGTGTTTTACTAAAAGGTGTCATTGATATATAAACATGAATAAAGTGTAAGGTATAGCAAATACTGTAGATACACTGGAACCTATACTTTATATCTGGTAACATTGTATATGAGGTTAAAAAAAGATACAAACTCACCAAGTTTAAACTTTTTGCCTGAGTGATAGCTGCCTAATTGCAAGTTGATTCAGAGACAGACAAAAAAAACAGTTTGGGAAAAAAAATTCCTAACACCATAGAGGGCAATCTGACCATTCCCTGGATGAACTTTGTAATCAGAGTTTATTTCAGTAACTTTGTAGTTTCTTACTTTTTCTTCCAATTTGATCAAGCTGTAAACATAAGTATTTCTTTGCCCACTAAGGCACAGATTTATCAAGCGTTGAATTGAAAATTCTAAATTTTAAATTCAAATTTTGAGCTTATTTTAGGGCATATTTATTAAGGGTCGAATTTCGAATTGAAAAAAACTCAAAAAGACCAAACAAAATGAAGTCAAAGGTTTTTTTTTGGTCGAATAGGTCCGTTTTGATCGAATCGATTCATACGATTCAAAGGAATAGCGCATTTGATCAAATTTGATTCAAAGTTTTTCCCAAAAAAAGCAATTGAGCAATTAAGGAAAAAATGCAGAAAAAATGCAGAAAAAATCATACAATTCAGGTTCAGGTACAATTCACTCAATTTTATCAAGTTATTATTCAAACTGATTAAATCAATTTTTTTTAATAAATAAGGTAAAATCGAGTATGGGAGTTTACTCATGTTTTTTTTTTTATTTAAAAAATGAGATAAATTCAGATTTTAGTAAATAAACCCTTTTTAGTTTTTTTTATAGCAAACATCATGACTTACTTTGTCTAACCTTCTAGACTTCATTTCTATTATAATCAAAACTATTTAAATGTCTTTTACATTTGTGATTGTAAGTTAATTATATAGACATTGTTAGAAGGTTTGGAAGGAAATCAACTGTAAAAACAGGTGTTTTAAAACCGTGAAGCACTTTGACATTATGGACATAAATTTCAGATTAAATAAAATGAAAAGTGAATACAAAAAGAAAATTGTGTGTTGAAAGTTTAACAGCCTTAGACCTTTTTAGTGCACATACTTTTCAGCATTCATGTGTATACATGTACTAAATAATATATAGTTAAGAATAAATAGATATATGATAGATAGAGACAGCGAAACATTGACAGCTGCATTAAGTCCTTTTGTTTAAATTTTAAGCTGTAAATATGGATGAATAGCTAATTTCTGTTTTTCAAAGCTTCTTAGTAACTGTGAGCATAAATAGTAAAATATAAACCCAGAAACCAGTCAGAAATATAGAATTCCAGTCAATGCCTTTAAAGAAAGAAGGAAGTACAGATTGTTTCCTTCAGGGAAAATAATAACTGTCCATTAAAATGAACTTCACCACAGGACTTAATAAATATCATTTGGAAGGGCCCATGGTTCCCAATGTATCACACTGGGGTTTTTTTTTTTTTTTAAAGTTAACTCACTAAACGCACTGCTGGGCCTGTCTTTCCTTTTTTTTTTTTTTCTTTTTTTTTGCGAATTTACATTACACACAAATATTTGCAAAAGGGCATGCAAATAAGGTGGGTGTTTGCATGAGTAAAGCCACTGTGAAAGGTTGTGGTGCATCATATAGTGTTGATGGTAAAATTTGCAATTTGCAAAACTGTTTTGCGAATATTTTTTTATACTCTAATTTACAAATTTTTGCAATCCTTGACATAAACCATGAAACCTTATAAATGCCCTGCCCTTATCCAAAGTCAAAAGACCCCAGCACTGTCAGCCCTTTCAAATCAGGTTTTTCAACATTTATAATTTTTCTAACATTTAGGAGGTATTTGGAGCACCACGTTAAAATAGTATCATTAACTTTAGAATCAACAGTGCATTATATAGGACAGTGTTGACAAAATTAATCTATGTGGGGTTAAATTATCAACTATTTCATGTTATAGGGCCATATTATATTAAAATTGTTACTGAATTCAAAGAAATTGGTCTACATTCATACACATCTTGTTAAGGGTCACATCCAGCTCATCTACTATCTATCTGTCTATCACTGGTGTCTTGGTTGCCTCTGGATTTGTATGTGTCTATCTGTGCATCTGTATCTTTATATCTGTCCATTTAATACAGTATATAGGTATATTGTCTAACAAAGTACCCTACCAAATTAAAATCTTCAGATCTATCCGACTATCCATTCTAAATACAAAGTGAGTTTTTTTTAACTTGCTACTTTTATATCTAGCTCTCTATTTTCAAATAGAAAATTCGAATTATGCTGACCAAATAAATGTCAGTATTGTAGGTCCAGGATTGTTCCTAAAATTTCAATTTACTGTACATGATATAACCTAGAGCAGTGATCCCCAACCAGTGGCTCATGAGCAAATTATTACTAAGCAACCCATCTGATGTTATTCTCAGTGATTATTTTTGAATTCCTGCCTTGAAGGCAGTTAATCGCATAAAACCCATGTGTACTGATAAACAGAGCATCCTGTAGGTTGCCAGTCCACACAGAGGCTACCAATAGCCTACCACATCTTATATTTGGCACCCCCAGGAACATTTGGCATAGTATGTTGCTCTTCAACCTTTTTTGCATTTAATCAGCAGTATGATCATTGGATAAATAGAAGTTTTTGCAGCGATCTTGGGCTTCCTTCCCAGAACTTCTTCTACTTTGCATACAAATGAGGAACCTATCTCCCCAACCAAAATGCTTTTCTAATCGATCCAATTACTTATATTTATATTTATATGTATTTGAAAACCCTGTATTTTGCCATTAAGGAGATGCAATTGTAATTCTGATCAGCATACTGGCTGTGCTTTAAAACCCAGATGGCGAGGGTCAGTCTCTAGAATATTCCATGTAAATGGAAATTTTAGGAGCAATAATTCTGTGCTTCTTTCCCAGAATTTCTTCTGTGTTGTATTGTAGGTCAGAACAGTACAGTTGTTGATTTTCTTTTTACAATACATCCATTATCTCAAAGACAAGTAAATTAATTTGTCAGCCATAACTAATAGTAATGAAATGTAAGTTACCTACACAGAACTATAAAAACTCTGGGGAACCATTTTCATTTCTTTCTTTTAGTTCTTTTTACGTGTTTGGGTAAAATGTACTTAATGAATGGATATATTTTTTCCTATTTTAAATATTGCTACAGCAATACAATTTACAATCCAAACTGATCAATTCATGTGGACACTATTATTTAAGTTTAAATAGAAAAACTGAATCTAATAAGAATAACATTATTAATAATTTAATCAAATACAATAAACAAATGCATTTGCTTTCACACTGTTATCTTAAAATGCAATAAACTTTATCCTGTGTGAATTTACCATCAATTTATTAGCTATCACATATTATCCTGGGAAACCACAGTATGGAACCAGCCCTATAATAGTCTAGCTAACTAATTTTAACAGAAGTGCCATAAGCCAAAAGCTTTTAGCAAAACAATTCACAAAACTGCACAAACCACTTGGGAATGCCTGCAATATGTTGGGGGAAAATACATCAATAAACAAACACATACAAGCTACTAGTAGGCATGCAGAGTCTGCTACAAAAGCAATGCAATAAAAAATAAATATATACAAGTTCTATATTCAGCTAAGACAGAGGCAATATAAAAAAAAAAAAATAAGCTTGTATAGACTTGGGGGCCTATTTATGAAGTCTCAATTTTTTCTTTTCATGTTCCTAAGGGGGAAAACTTGAATTTTTAGAGGAAAAAAAACTTAAATTTTTAGAGATTTGTTATATCCCAAAGCTGCTAAAAAGTTAGAATCTGAAAATACGCCAGATAAAACCTGCCAAGGTCACGTAGGAGATAATGGCAGATGTTGCTTTTATAATTTGAAGATGTTTAGTGATCTACACAGATTTTTAATCCAAAAAAGTCTGGGTTTTTAGGTGACAACTCAAAAAAATTTATGATTTGAGCATCAAATATGAAAAAGTTAAATGATTCTTATGGTTGCATGATTTTGTGAAGACAATGACGTTTTCATGCTAATTTTTTTTAAATGAGTTTCATTTGTGGAAGTCGACTTTGTTTTAATAAAAAAATCGGGCTAAATTTGAGTTTTAGTAGATACCCCCTAAAAGTGTATGTGTATGTGTGTATATATATATATATATATATATATATATATATATATATATATATATATATATATATATATATATATATATATATATATATATATATATATATATATATATAAATATATATATATATATATATATATATATATATATATATATATATATATATATATATATATATATATATATATATATATATATATACTATCATGTAAAGCAAGGCACTCACAGATCTTAAAATATCGTAAAAAAGAGATAACGTTTATTTGTTATTTCACCTTAACCAGAGTGAAAAAATTCAAACCTTATACCCCTCCCCTTGAAAATGGCTCCAAAATGTGTGTAAGTTGCTAAGAAACTATGTGTGGATCAGTGATCAGTTGACTAATGTTCACGTAGCCAAACTCAAAATCCCATCATCCTAGTTTAGCCAAGTCACCAAAATACAAAAAAAGTGTAAAAAATGCATTAATATTAATTACATATAAATTGGGATTAGCAGATATAAAAGGTGTGTATTCTAAATTGTTATAAGGCTGTACGGCTCTCCCTTTTCTGTCCCCAAGTTTAGAAAGAGTGATATAAGGTCATACGATCGCTATTATCACCTGGCCCCCATTGCTCACCTGGCTTGCTGTGGCTTATGGGAGTTGGAGGCACTTGTGGGTTGCACTGCTGACTACTATTGCAGGCCAGTGTACCCCCAATTAATTCCATATTGATCCTTGTCAACTGCCAGTTGTTTTCAGAGGCCCTACAGGTGGTTCAACCTGTGCATGTCACCAAGTACACTTGCTGAATAGATTGGTACCCCCCACAGGGTACCCCTAATTGTAGCAAGATGGTATTATCCAGCTAGCTGTCCCAACAGGGTAAATGGAACCTTACCGATATCAACATAAATGACCAGGGGCAAGCCTGCTGTCCCATCACTCGTAAATGCCCTAAGAACGGGGAGGTGACAGGGGTTATACAGACATGAATGGTAGCTTAGTCTTATGTGCCAGCACTTTATAGTTTAGAGCCGAAATATAAGTTATAAAGTCTCATACTAGGTTATAAGCCGAACCAAGCATATTGTACAACTCATAGTTGTTATTATATAGTGAGAAGCAAAACATATATCAAGCAATACTGCAAAGTGGGTCAAAAGCACAATCACTGTGGCAACTAAACAAGGCTAGATAAGTTCTACATATAAACAAATATGTGCCTCAATACTGGGTGATAGGAAAGATCATAATGTTGTTCCAATGGCCAAAGTGACTGACTGTCAAATCAGATATGGGGATATGATGTATGGAAGAAAATAGTTAATGATGTATCTGATGTATAGACGTCAGTAAAAAAGTAAGATAACTCCAAACAGGATTAGAGGAAAAATCCTCTGGGTAAATGAAATAGGAGGAACCAACAGCAGCAAAAGTAAAAGGAACATTTTGATTTCAGGACCAGGTAAGGACTAAGGCAAATGATTTAGATCTAGATATATGAGCTTGACCAATATCAATACATAGGATTACAATATTGTCATCAAAACATATGGAGAGATAGAGAACTATAGAAATAGAGAAATAGAGAATTATCCTAGCAACCATAAGGTTATGGTTGCTAATTATACACTGATGATATAATAAGTCTTTATAGAAAAACAGATAGAGGCAATTTCTCATTTAGTCCTTTAGGTGTGACAGTGTCTAATTTGTACATCCATTTGGTTTCAAGTATAGAGAGTAAGAGTATAAGGTCACGGTCACCTCCTCTCCTAGGAATAGGTACATAGTCAATCATCATGTAGCATAATTGTGATAAAGAGTGTCTCATGGAGGTGAAATGACTCGCGATGGGTAATTCTGATTTGCCAGTTTCTAAGGCCTTTCGAATAGAAGATTTGTGATTCTGTATCCGGTCATGTAGAGGGGTAATAGCCTTTCCGATGTAGGCCAAACCACATGGACACCAAGCCATATATATAACATAGTCACTTGTACATGTCAGGTGAAAGTTAATCTTGTATGTCTTATCCGTGTGGGGGTGACTGAAGTGTGTCCCTTTTATTAAGCCATTGCAAGTGCTACATCCACTACATGGGTAGCAGCCAGTCAAGTGGTGTAGATAACCAGGATGACAAACTGGAAATACTGTTTGGAATAAGGTCCCTCTGGATTAGTAGATCTCCAAGGCTCCTGTCCCTCTGGAATGCAGTCATTGGTGAGTCATAGGAACCAAAAGGAAGAGTCTTTTCAAATTTTAATATATGCCAATTCTCACATAGTAGTTTCTATCTGTGTCAATTGTGTCTCAAAGTCCAACTATATAATAAATAGGTCATCTATAAAGTGTTTGTACACTAGAAGCTGCTCCTTATAATGTGGACAGATATGTGTCTCTTCATATTGGTTCATGAAGAGATTAGCATATGAAGGAGCTACATTTGACCCCATTGCTGTACCTGCAATTTGTAAGAAAAAGGTGTTCTTAAATAGAAAATAATTGTGATATAATATCAGTCTCAAAAGTTCTAAAATAAACTCTGTTGGGGGGGCCTATTGTACATTTTAAGAAGGCATGTCTCACTGCCTCTATCCCCTCCTTATGTGGTATAATAGTATAGAGGCTGCAGACATCTAATGTTGCCAAAATGCAATTTGTGGGTAGTTCAGGAAAGTAAGTATCGGATAAGGTGAGGTGTGTCCTGTGTATATGACTGCATAGCAAGGACAGATGGTTGTAAGAAATAGTCAAGGTACTGGGCTACAGGCTGAAACAGTGAACAATATATTATATCTTCAGTACAAAGCAATTGCAGGGGTGCACGGCCAAATATAAATCATATACTCGCAATTTGAAATACAGCATTTCGAGGCTAGCACTTCCTGTAGTAAATCAAGTGATTTTATTTTTCACACATCACAGTACTCCAATGTTTCGGTCCCTCTTGGGACTAATATGCTTTCTCAAACATCTAATTAGTATGTCAGTTATGGTTCAATTTTCTTATTTCTTGCACTTTTTTTGAATTTTCTTGTTAAAAACAAAATTAACCATGTTTACTGTAGGTACAGTACCTCCTAGCTAGCCAGTTAGACAGCAAGGTAACTGATAAATACCAATGTTTTGGGTCAGTCCCTAAGAGACAACTAGGCAACAACCTAATGTCTAGACTGAGAGGTGACCAAAAAGGTAAAAAATCAGGTGGGGGAAGAATATCCCAGATTTATCATAGAGGCCAATATTCCAGTATAGCTTTATTTAAATGGGTATTTTGTCATAGGAAATGTCAGAGTATCATAAAGACCATCAGTCTCAAGACCTATAGGTTGAGGTGCTACTCTCTTGAAGCAATCTGGTTGTTAAATTATCAATCAATATATATTATAGATGTTGTTTTTCTTTAGTAAAAGACCATGAAAGCAGTGCGAGGTCTGTGATGATATTTGCAATTAAGAGAGAGAAGTGATATGATTAAAGAAAATAAAAAGTAATGTCTATGGGCATATTAGTAAATGGCTGCCTATAAAAATAGAGATGTTAGGGCATCATGCCTATAGATAAATAGAATAAAAAGTATTCTTCATAAGCTGTTTGTTATACTTGAGTTTGCTTGAAGCTTACATGGTTAATATTTTGCACCCCATGAAAATATAAAATATTGTATAAAACTGGAAAAGAAGAAGTAGGCATTTGAATGAATAAATGTAAAGGGCCTGTTTAAGGGAAATCTAAAGCATGAAGGAAACGTGAGAGTCAGTGTCCCAAACTGGTTATTTAGGTGGTTTTCTAAACATTTTTGTTTTAAATGCTGTGATTGGAAACTTGTTAAATAAAAATAAATAAATACAATTTTATATATATATATATATATATATATATATATATATATATATATATATATATATATACACAAACCTAGAATAATACAACATTCACTTGCCCCTTTCTTCCTTTCTCTATTTTGTTCTTGTGCTACAAGATTGTGTGATAGTCGACATACATTGTATGTATCTATACTTTCATGCAGTGTCTGCCGGGTTCTCTCCTGCAATGGGGCATTTCTTGCATATACAGTAATAAAATACTTCACACTGAAGTGCCAACAGATGATAGCCTCTGGAATTTTATGTACAATATTTGCCGTGAATGTAAACTTTCAGTGGTGTAAGTATGTGTGCTTGTTTTATACCTTCTATGGAGACAGGGGATTGTGCCCCTGCTTGGTCTCTGAGAAAGCATCACCATTTGTTTTAGGGTGGTCTAAAGGGTGAAAGAGAAATATGTCCCTTGTGTAGCATAGGTTGGTGGTCCTCCATGATTGCATGTAGGACCTCTTCAAGAAGTTGTATGTAACAACTTCATGAAGATATACTGATAGTAATCAGTTATTTGAACTGAATCTTGGACAAAATCCATCCAATTTTTCCATAATGTGGCTAGATATAAAATGGGCCACATTTACAGGCTACAAGCCCAGATCCAAAGGGTATATAAAATAGCATCAAATAGAAAAAAGTATCCCACAATGCAAATTCTTTTATAAAAATACAACAAGTTTAAAAGCGAATAAAGGGAGTATATAAGGGGGGTGTGCGTAAATGTGTAGTAGCCAGACATAGAAATGGGAAGAAAAACTATCCAGTATATGTTCTTATAACATCGTTTGCATGTCTTATGTAGGTTTGTTATTATTTAAGTTAGGATTTTTTTGAGTGATTGAAGTCACTGTGGAATCTCTTCATTCATCCCAATTGTATTGACCATAGTATCGACCATTTATATGAAGCAAATTATGCTTTCAAAAAATGATATACTTTTCTCCATACAAATTTAAATGTAGCAGCTCAAACAAGCAGCAATTCAATCATTTCTGCTACAAGCTTGAAATGACTTTACATAATGTGTTATTAATAAAGTACTTTAGGTAAAAGAAAAAATATTTTACTCTGTAATTTCCATCCTTTTATACTGTAAAAATATCTTAACAGTAACTTAATTGGGCATCTTTTGATTTTTTAACTACTATAAAAATACTTTGACTTTTAAAATCCAGATAGCTATTTAGGTTAAGACCTTTCTACACCATCCTGATGAATAGTCCACCATATCTGACTAAAGAAAAGACCACAGTAATAACATTGTATATTTATAGTTTAAATTGATATTTTATAGCTTGAGTATACATTTTCAACATTTCTACATACCTATAGACAATATGTATTTTATGTTATATTTTTATATTATTGTTTTCCTTTGAGTTATTTCCATAAAGGATATATTAAGAAAACAATACTTGCTCTGCTTTAAAGTTTATCTTGGAGAAGTATACTGAATTATTCCATTTCTCTATGGAATTACCCTATGATAACTTCTTCACAGGCATCTTCTCACTTGGCATTAATGTCAAGCTTTGAACTACAGAATAAAATGCTCCCCAGCTGTGAGTTATGATCTGATTATATAAACTTTTCCAACACTAAATCCAATAAAACCCAGAAATTTCCAGATAAGAGAGATGTGATGTGACATGACCAAGACATATTTCTTTACACCCCTATAGTCTCTGCTGAGCTATGAATTTGAGAAATACTCTGAATTTTAATCAGCCCTATAAGTCATTTGTTAAGAAAAAATAGAAAGATAGAAGTTAGATTCAGTCCTTAAATCCAATAATCACTGTCATGGTGAGTTGAAAACTTCCCATTTTAAATTATTACCTGAGAAAGAAATTTTAATTGATGTCATAAAATTTATATTGCAGAGAGTTACAATTTCCTTGGGAGGTTTTGCAATCATTAGGTTTAGAAATTAATAATAAACAGCGTATTAGTTAAATATGAAAAGCACCATTTTCAGTCTTTTCTATTCTTACAGCCTTTAAGTTAGGTAATGTCTGACTACAAAGAACTGCATTTTGTGTTAATGTTTTGATTAACAGAAGGAGTCTATTTTTATAGTGTATGTTATTGTATTCATTGTGATCTGAATGGACACAATTTATCAACCACCGAAAAGGACAACTAGCATTTATTCTGATATCTCTGGATGCTCTTTCTTACCCGCACAATTTCATTTTCATTTTGAGTGTGACTACACCCACACTGAGGTGCCATTCATGCCCAGATGAACATCGAAACAAGCCAAACTGCCAGTTTAAATCCCTTTAGTTATAAGTCAATGCTTCTACACTGTAGGAAGCATACACCAGAAAACTGGAATTATAGTTATATTAATATGTCCATTATCATATTACAGGCATGGGATTTGTTATTAAAAACCCATTATCCAGAAAGCTCCAAATTACAGGAAGTATGTCTCCCATAGACCCTATTTTAATCAAATAATTAAAATTATTCTTTGAGGAAATTCAGAGAATTCAAAAATACCATGCTAAAATTCTGCTTCTGGGCTTCAGAAATAGGATGATGCTTTCTTCTATTGGCATGCTCCACATCTCCCAGCCCGACAATCTTATCTTCTTGACATGATTTATTTCTATAAGAGCTGGGAGTGGTGAAGGAGTCAACTTAATGATGTGGGTTTTCTGAGGGCCTTAGTAGATTTATGGCTGACCAGGTTGCTGCCTTTACTGATAGCAGTACCTACGGAAACAAATCATGCTGAAGCATAATGCAGGCATGCTGAAAACCCCTTTCAAGTGCTGCAGTAACTGGTTTTAGAAGAAGTGGTGCAAGGAGATCTGGAGCATGCACGTAGCATGTAGCAGAGGGCATATAGCCATATCACCCTATTTGTGAAGTCACTGCACAACCGGAAGCAGAATTTTAACAAGGTATTTTTGAATAAAGAATTAAAATATTTAACTTTGTGCAGGGTACAAGTCCTTCTTGGAGGCAAAACAATCCTGTTGGGTTTATTTAATGTTTAAATGATTTTTAGGAGACTTATGGAGATCCAAATTACACAAAGTTACCTCAACTCAACAAACTCAACAAACAAACAAATATTCTGTATTTGTTATTAACCCATTATGCACTGGTGACAATTAGTGATGGGCGAAAAATTAGCGAAACGGCGCCGGTGTCTAGTTTTTGACTGAATTTTTGCCGTGAATTTTCGCGGGCATCGCGCGAATTTATTCGCTGGCGGCGAAACGTGCATCACTAGTGACAATAAACAACATAAACAACATCCTGCTGAACATTCCACAAATCCTTTCACACAGACAAACTGACAAACTTTAGTAGTAGTAACCAACTTTGGGGAAAAAAGAATAAATGACAATTTAAATGTGTTTCTAAGGTACAAGTTAAGGAAGGATAAGTGGTTTAAAGAAGGATTTAGCCCATTATTTTAGTTATTTATACACAATCACTTTAGAGTCTGTATATTTTTTGTTGAAGGCATTATACAAGATTAACTTGGTTGCCATAGTTATGCTCTTTTGAATAAACTATATCCAACATAATGGCATGAATCACTAAAAGTGGAAAATCCAGCTGGAATGTGAGCCCTGCTAGTTTTTTTGTTAACCAATCCAAATGGATGGGGGCTTTACTATTATTTTAATAATCTTCTAACATAAAAATAGGGATGGGCAAATTTTTTCGCCTTGTTTCGCCGCAAAAATTATGCTCATAGACTTGTATGGTGTCGTGCGTAAAAAAAAAAAAAGACAAAAAAAAATAATCAGTGATAATGTGCATGACTGCCTGCCAATTTGCCAAATAAATGTCAAATCCAAGTCAAATCAAGTCAAATGGGTTTTATTGTAATTTCAGCCATATCCAGTAATACAGTACATAGTATAAACAAAATAATGTTTCTCCAGAACCCATGGTGCTACACATAAGACTATAAGAGGGTTATCAAGTGTGTATATTTCTATTTCTCTTCAAGTGTTTATATTTTTTATTGAGGTGAAGTTCCTTGTGAATATATTCAGTTCAATCCTTGGGAGTTGAGATGCCTGATGGCTTGTGGAAAAAAACTGTTGCACATTCTGGAAGTTCCTGTGGTATCCTTTACCGGATGGCAGGAGGGAAAAGAGATTGTGCGCAGAGTGGGTGCCATCCCTGACAATGCCTGAGGTCTCTTGGTCAGGAAGTCCAAGATCCAGTTGCAGATAGAGGTGTTCAGGCCCAACGTGCTCAACTTAACACTCAGGTGCTGAGGAATGACTGTATTGAATGCTGAGCTAAAGTCTAAACAGCATGCATACATACGTGTCTTTATTGTCTAGGTGAGTAAGTGCCAGGTGCAGGGCAGTGGTGATAGCATCATCCGTTTAGCGATTAGAATGGTAGGCGAACTGCAGTGGGTCCAGAGATGGTGACAGCAGGCCTTTGATGTGTCTAATGACCAGCTTCTCGAAGCACATCATTATGGTGGATGTTAGTGCAATAGGACGATAATAATTGAGGCAGGACACATAGGGTTTCTTTGGCACAGGAATAATGATAGACTCCTTGAAGCACTTCGGAACAACAGCAGTGCTCAGGGAGATGTTGAAGATGTTGGTGAGAGCATCCGCTAGCTGGTCTGCACATTCTCTGAGCACTCTACCAGGGATATTGTCTGGTCCTGCAGCCTTACGTAGGTTGACTCTGCAGAGAGTATTCCTCACATCAGTCTTGGTCAGACATAGGACCTGGTCGTTGTGTGGAGGGATGTTGTTCATTGCATTGAACCGGGCGTAAAATTTATTTAGCACATCTGGAAGGGATGCTTCATCACCATTGGCTGGTGTTGTCATCCTGTAGTTGGTGATAGACTGGACTCCTTGCCACGTGCACCTGGTGTCCCTGCCTTCTTGAAATTGGCTATGTATTCTTAGACTATATGCTCGTAACAGTAAAATAAAAAACTATTTCTTCCAACACATTTTTCAGCTCAGCTTCACTTTGGACTGTTTGTGGGCCTCATATCACCATCTTCATGTCTAAATATCTAAATTATACAATTACAAAAGTAAATTTACATATAAAATACATAAATACCTATACATTCTGGTATGGCATCAATTAAAATAGTCTGCTATAGCCTACACATGTGTTACAAGTGTAGTGACCATTTCATGAATGGAGTTAATGCAGAGGTTTAAAAGGCCTAGAGCAACATTTTTGTAGTATATAGCAACTTTATAAATTCTGAAAAAATGTTCTTAGGGATGAAAGGAAATTGTGGGCAGGTGAAGATTAAGGGGCAAATTCACTAAGATCCGAAGTTGTGCCAGCGACAGCTTCACCGCACTTTGCCAGGAGTAGTTTCGCCAGCACTATGCAAATTCACTTAAATGCGAATTTGCGCTCAGGGAGGTGAACGGTAGCAAAGTTGCGCTAGCGTTAATTCGCTAAGTTATGCTAGCGATGCCTAATTTGCATACAGCGCCAAGTTAAAGTACAATGGACGTATATGTAGCAGCAAATACATTACACTACACAAGCCCAGGAAACCATAATAAAATAAAATAGAGTTATTGTATTGCCCTACTCATGTGCCCATTGTATAGTTTAGGTTCCATATGTTAGGAAATGTAGGGGGGAAGGAGGGTGCCCCCAAACAAATTTACAATCTTTTTCAGCCTATCACCCTTAAAAAAGGAAAAGACGCCAGCGTTTTTTGGGACTTAGAAAAAATGTAAACTTTTTTTGAAGCAAGCCCTATTATCTACTCTATTGCACTTCGCCTGGTCTGAGGTGGCGAAGGCAAGTCTGGCGCAAGAGGTTACGTTCAGTAAAATGAGCAAGTTAGTGAATTAGGGTAGTTACATCCCTTCACCATAGCGCAACTTCGCCTGGTGTAAGGGTACGAAGTAGCGATAGAGTAGGTCCACTTCGCTAGCGAATTTACGCCAGCGCCCGTTAGTAAATCGGCAAAGTAACGAAATGACATCACACAAGCGAATTTGCACTAGCATTAGGCGCTTCACACTTTAGTGAATTTGCCCCTAGGGATGAGTGTAAATTGTGGTCAGGTGAACATTAGAGATTCGAGTAAATTGTGGGCAGGTGAAGACAACAAAAGGTTAAAGTAAAGTACTGAAAGCCTTGAGGAACACAGTAAGTGAAATGAGGCATGCAGGATGGGACAACATCTGCTAACTACAGTACACTTTGTTACAAGAACATTATGAAATTATTTGTTTAGGTAAAAAAGCTGATTTACATTAATTTGCACTTTTACTACATATGAGAAGAGAATAAAGATCTACATTAAAAATGCTTTCCTGTTCCAAGCAGGTGCAGTGCTGAGAGATCTTTTTCATTATCAAAGAAAGCATTCATTTTTTAACTTATGTTATTGTTGGAAGACGAGTCATGGTGTTTTGTTCATATTTTGTGCATAGCACATTGACTGATCAGTGATGATAATAACATTTTTAAGGATGTTTTTCAAAATTTCATGTCCTTAGAAAATATGAAGCTTTTGAATGGTACTTGTTAATAGACATATCACATGCGGTAATTCTACATTACTATTACGCATTGTGATATTTATAGAATAGAAATAATCGTAACGCATAATTCACAAACATCTTTTAAGCAATAAAAGAATAAAATAGTGCAATAATTACTGTAAAATGTAACACCTCCTAGGAGTAGGCGTTACTAACAGTGATGAGCAAAACGTTTTCTTGCAAAAGTGACGCCCATAGACTCTAATGGGTGAAAAAAAAATAATGCTCGTCAAAAATTCGTATCTCAATTAATCAGCCATGATGTCCCTGGCATAGTGAAACTTCTGTGCTCCCTTCATTTTTTCACAAACGGTAGTTCCCAGAAAGTTGGAGGGATATATTGTGGAGTGTCACAGCCCACATTTTCACAGTAAATTGGGCAGGTCCTGAATGCACTACATTCTGTGTGGGGGAATTATAATAATTTTCCCAGAAATAGGAATGACTGGAATACTGTAAAAAAAAAATCTACTCTGTCAGTGCCATCCTGAATATATTAGGTGCTATAGATTGCACTAATATCATGTAACAATATTGCATGGTTTAAAATAACGTACAAAATCTTGGATGCTATAAAATACCGCACACAGTCCACTGAAAATTAATGAAAAATAAATTGCTTCTTAAGCCAGAAAGTTAACTTTTTTGTTAAATCTAAAAATATAAGAAGTGATGCAATTTTTAATGCATGTTAAAAGTAATGCTAAAAAAAGTGGAGAGAGACATTACTAGTAGTGTTTTCCATAACAACCAATCAGCAATTAGATTTCAATTGTTAGAAAACAAAAGCAAAAATCTGATTGGTTGCTATGAGCAACATCACCAGTAATATTTATCTCCCCTATTTACGCAGCTTGTTACATATACCCCATAATGTATCCACCTTGATACATGGTAAAATCATCATAACAACCAGAGATTATTTGAAAGAAAGTTGTAGTTTAGCATCAATAGATTACTGAGTTGTAATTACAATTGACTAGGGATGTAGCGAACGTCGGAAAAAAAGTTCGCGAACATATTCGCGAACTTGCGCAAAAACGCGAGCGGTTCGCGAACGGTTCGCGAACCCCATAGACTTCAATGGGAAGGCGAACTTTAACATCTAGAAAAGACATTTCTGGCCAGAAAAATGATTTTAAAGTTGTTTAAAGGGTGCAACGACCTGGACAGTGGCATGCCAGAGGGGGATCAAGGGCAAAAATGTATCTGAAAAATCTGCCTGTGTGTGCTTGGAAGAGATAGTGTAGGGGGAGAGCTGTTAGTGATTTCAGGGACAGATGATAGTAAGTTTGCTGGCTAGTAATCTGCTTGATACTGCTCTGTATTGGAGGGACAGAAGTCTGCAGGGATTTGAGGGACATTTTAGCTTAGGTAGCTTTGCTGGCTAGTAATCTACTGTTCTCTTTAAACAACTGCCATACGTTGACCTTGTAGGCATTGTTTGCCCAGTTTTTTTGGACGCAGCCACTGAAGCACAGTTGCCAGAAAAAATATGCCATATAAATGCTGAAAATAGTCATTTTTCGCCATACGTTGACCTTGTAGACATTGTTTGCCCAGTTTTTTTGGACGCAGCCACTGAAGCACAGTTGCCAGAAAAAATATGCCATATAAATGCTGAAAATAGTAATTTTTCGCCATACGTTGACCTTGTAGACATTGTTTGCCCAGTTTTTTTGGTTGCAGCCACTGAAGCACAGTTGCCAGAAAAAATATGCCACATAAATGCTGAAAATAGTCATTTTTTGCCAAAAAAAGTGACTCCGGTGTTTTTTCTGGAGACGGTAATATTATGGATATTTAGACAGAATGGGAACAAGGTCACACAGCTCGATGGCGGGTTGAAGAAAACAGTGTGCAAATAATGCCTACAAGGCCAACGTATACACTACTACAGCGGTGGATACGGATTACGTAAAATATATGAATGCTGCTTGAAAAAAGTGACTCCGGTGTTTTTTCTGGAGACGGTAATATTATGGATATTTAGACAGAATGGGAACAAGGTCACACAGCTCGATGGCGGGTTGAAGAAAACAGTGTGCAAATAATGCCTACAAGGCCAACGTATACACTACTACAGCGGTGGATACGGATTACGTAAAATATATTATGGCTGCTTGAAAAAAGTGACTCCGGTGTTTTTTCTGGAGACGGTAATATTATGGATATTTAGACAGAATGTGAACAAGGTCACACAGCTCGATGGCGGGTTGAAGAAAACAGTGTGCAAATAATGCCTACAGGGCAAATAATGCCTAAAAGGTCAACTTATACACTACTACAGCGGTAGTAAAATAAAAAAAAGTAAAATAAAAAAAAAATGAATATTAAAAAAAAAAATTAAAGTTGGTGCTGCTGAACTACTAGGAGCAGCAGATTAGCACACCAGTCCCACTCCCCAACACTGCTAGACTAATAGCACTGGGCTCTTATAGTAGTAGTAGTAGTAGTAGTAGTAAAACAACAAAAAAATAAATAAAAGCAGTCCTTACAAGGACTACTGTTATTGCAGCAGTCAGCAGATGAGATCAGAAGCAGGACAGCTGCCCACTGCAGCTACATACAGAGCACTGCAGTAGAAGGTAGATTACTAGCCAGCAAAGCTACCTAAGCTTAAATGTCCCTCAAACCCCTGCAGACTTCTGTCCCTCCAATAACAGAGCAGTATCAAAACGATTACTAGCCAGCAAACTTTCAACTGTCCCTGAAATCACTAACAGGCAGCAGCTCTCTCCCTACACTATCTCTTCAGCACACACAGGCAGAGTGAAAAAACGCTGCAGGGCTTCGGTTTTTATAGGGAAGGGGAGTGGTCCAGGGGAGAGCTTCCTGATTGGCTGCCATGTACCTGCTGGTCTGGGGTGAGAGGGCAAAAAAAAGCGCCAACAATGGCGAACCCAAAATGGCGAACGTCGCGCGACGTTCGCGAACTTCCGGCGAGCGCGAACACCCGATGTTCGCGCGAACAAGTTCGCCGGCGAACAGTTCGCGACATCTCTACAATTGACTCTCTATTCATACAAACTATAATACATATTTTGGATGAGGGTCACAAAAACCCTGATTATCAAATTACTCTACATCTCTTCACATTTTGTATGTTGTATGTCAGAAGTAAGGCTCTATTTACTAGTTGTATCTGTAAGTACAGTATTGAAGGGGTACCACCCAAACTTTTTTATCAATGTTGGTATATTAAATGAGGTACCAGTGCATTTGTGAGTGAAAGATCATCTATTGCTCACAATAAGCAAAACTAAGGGTCTACAATGTAACAGAGCAAAATGGTCCACTATGTTCATCTTAAACTGACTTGGTTGATCATCACTTTATCGTTGGGTTGGTAAATGATCTGAAAGGATACAATCCCTCTTGATTGCCCTTTTAGGCAAATGCCCTCATTGCATCATGTAAGAGGTCAGTTGAACTAGAAGAGGTTGCTGACATTGGTCCCTAAATATGACTTATACCACTAACATAAGCTTTTTTTACCCATAAGCCACATTCAATTGTAACATTTTACCCATAAGCCACATTCAATTGTACCTTTTTTACCAATGAGCCACATTCAATTGTAATTTTTTTTCCCCATGAGCCACATTCAATTGTGAAAAGAATTGTGGAGGAGCAACACAAGCATTAAAAGAAAGGTTTCTAGGAAGCAAATAAGTGCTGTTATTTGCTATTTGGTAGCCCCTATGTGGACTGACAGTCTCAAGGAGGCTCTGTTTGTCTCAGTACGCCTGGTTTTTATGCAGCCATAAATTCAAAAATAAGCACCTGATTTGAGACCAATGGGGAGTGGAGTGAAACAGGGGTTTGGAGAGCAACATGTTGCTCTCGAGCCACTGGCTGGTGATCACTAAAGAAGCCTGTCTATTATAGTCACAACCTGGCCTATATCAGAATAAATTGGATCAGTAGGTATTTTATGGGGGTTATTTATCAAAGTCCAATTTTATCTCAACATTTTCTGCTACAAACTCTGATCAAATCCACTTGGGTTCTTTTATGCTTATTTATCATTAGAGTTTCCCGAAATTTAGTTTTGAGGGAAAAAATCTGACTTTCACGATTTTTCATATTTTTCATCTGAAAACTTTTTATGTTTTTTTTGCCCAAAACTCAGCACACATCAAAAAATCATTCGGACTTCTCCTATTGTCTTATATGCAACCTCGACAGGTCTGAGATGCCGGATTTTCCGATTCTGACTTTTCCATCCTCTGGGTGGAAAAATTTGTGATTTTTTTAAAAGTCAAATTTTATTAAAAAAAAAAACAAAATCACAAATTTTTCATTATTTTTGTATTCGGAGTTTAGTAAATAACCCCCTACATCTTGATGAAGGAAATCAGAAGGATCTTGGTGCAGTACACTTATGTATTAAAAGTAGGGAAGACAATATAAAGTGTAATTTATTATTAAAGGGAAATGTTGCAAATTCCTTGCTTTTTGCACACTAAAATCAATTTCATCTGTATAATTTAAACTACATTTAAGCACAAAACCCCTTGAGAAATGTAACCATCATAAATTGTACCATGTTAATTAGAAAATGTCAAAAAAATAAAAGACATCTGTATCTTAATTGTAATCAACCTCAGAATGGATTGTTTAACAATTAGACATCATAACACCATTCTGAATTGTCCATGGGAGAGTGTCAGTTATGATGAGAATTGCATGTTTACAAAATAGTCTGCCCCTGGCATGCTGTGTGCTTTTGTGAATCATTTATCTTCTAGCCGAAATCTGTCATGGTATGAAATATTGCAGTTCTGATTCTGCATGACAGAATAATGAAACATTGAAAATGGCTACACTGCGGTGATTTCTTTTCCTTACAAATGGAGCCATGAAAACGTATGCTTTCATTTTTACTTAAGATAAGTTATTTCTATGCTTTTACTCATTAGCTATTTTGAATGAGTAATTTAACAAAATAAAACTTAATGTTATACATGTATGTATGTAAAGTGTCTGTACAGTAGCTTTACAATAGGGACACTGGAGAAGAGGGCACAACATGGAAGCTCTGAAAAAAATACATTTGTTTCCATTTATTCTTAACTGGTCTGGCACTTTTACATACATGTCACCCATCACACAACAACTGTCTGGGTCCATAGCCATCCTCATGTCTGTGTGTGCATAATGCTCTATAAGCACAGGATCACAGATTAAGGCCCAGCAGACTCACTATTACAAGGCAACTGCCAATTACAGTTAGGTTGGGGGGGGATATAAAATATAAAAAGTGCCCAGCAGCTTCACATAATGCTGAGATATACACAATATATACAAGATTCAGATAAATGGCAAAAAATAGGGTTTTGTATTCCCCTTTTTCCATTCATTTAAAGTCTTTATGTGTCAGTATCTCTACCTGTTATTTAATAGCCATGTCCGTGTACTAAGGTCTTATTATATGGATGTGGAGTGAATCTGTCTGTCTGCTTATGTCTAGGAAGGTTTTCATTCATCCAGGTCATGGTATATTTAGTAGAAGTAAATCTAGAGCAACTGGATTTGCTGATTAACCATTGCAGATGTTTTACTACTCATCCGGGCAGCTTCTTCAGTTCAACTGACTGGTATGGGAAATCATCTGCATATAAACTCTTCCAATAATCCAATCACAATGGTGCAGTGTAACTATCCAACAAGATAACTAGTGAAACTCACAGCGTTTGTGAATACTGTACTGTGGTAGAATTACCATTGTGTCTGTCTGCTTATAAATATGGTTGCAGAGTGAACCGGTCTGTCTCCTTATACTGTAACTATATTAATCAAGGTGCAGTGAGACAGTTCATAGCTAATATAGGTGTTTTTCACGTTTTCTTGTTTTTTTTTTAAATAGCAATATTTAAAAAATTATTGAAAAGTTACAAAAAATCCATTAAATTGGTGGCCACACTATATTTTAAGAATTAGTTCACCCTAGTTTCAGTTGAGTTGATTATCAAATTAAGCAATTAGTAATTAAAATTAACAATAAAATAATCTTCAGTTTTAGCTTAAACAAAAACCCATTCTTAAATCGTGGAAAAAAACTGGTCTCCAAGGGGCAGATTTATCAAGGGTTGAATTTCGAATTAAAAAAACGTTGATGTTTTTTGTTGGACAAATAGGTCTGTTTTTGATTGAATAGGACAGTTTTTGATCTAATAGGTCCATCTTTGATCGAATTTGAATAGTAATAGTGCATTCGAATTGAAACTTTGATTTTTCAAAGTCCACCAATTGACTCCAAATAGGTTCTGGGAGGTCCCCCATAGGCTAAAACAGCAATCCCGCAAATCGGCAGGTTTTAGATGGCGAATGGAATAAGTTTTGAAATTCAATTTTCCGAAATTTGGACTATTCCCTAGTCGAAGTACACAAAAATTGACTCAAAATTCTATTTTTTTTTCATTCTATTTTTCACTTCGACCTTTGATAAATCTGCCCCCAAGTGTAATAAGCACAAAACATAACTCTGTTGCAATAGTGGAGGATTACAAGGTAATTTAAAGCACCCTATGGGCCAAACACTGTTCCTTCAGGATATTCATGATTCCTTCATATTCTAAAATGAGAATGCCCCCATATACACAGCTAAACCAAATTAATAGTGTTCCATAAAAAAATTCTTGACCACTCCAATCACCTGATTTAAATGGTTATGGAAAGTTCCAGAGTGCAAAGTAGATTTCTGTCTCCTTCATCGAACTGAGGTTTTCCTTTAAAAAAAAATGTTATCTAACTAAACACAGTACAATACTTTGTAATCCAGCAATTGTGAATAAAATGTCTTTTTATCTTCTTATTTGTAAGAGTCCCACCCACTTAGATTATAAATTATATAGTAAAGCGACCTTTGTTCTTCTGTTTGTCTCTTTGATCTCTATAACTCAGTAAATGTATTTATTGCAATGTCTGTTCCCTGTCTGTAGTATTAATGTATTTTTTTTAAAATGTACAGAGCTGCTTATATATGTAGAGCTATACAAAGTGAGATATATATTCAAACAGCTTGGCATTTGATATTAATATACAGTATGTGTGCCCCTATTCTGTCAATTTCTATTAGGACTTAAATGTTTTTTTTTGGTGCTTTATAAATAGTATTTGGATGTAATTTTGAAGAAAACCACACCAATTGCTTATCACTTGGAAACATTATCAATTTGATGGTTTCTAAATAAGGTGTTTAGTTCCCAAGTCTTTATTCTAATGTGGTATGTAATGCTCCCTCGGTACCAGGACAGACAGGTTAGAGACAGGATATCATATCTAGTAAAGGTGCTGTACTACCTGCAAACAAGCATCTTCTTGAAATTAACAGGCCACAAAGCTGAGAATAAGGATCAAGCCAAACATAATCCCTCCAAAAATAACAAAACGACCCCAACACCACTCCAGTGTCACTTCACAATCATGTGACAAACAACAAAAATTTCATGCTGAAGTTGTACGTTCACAAGCAAGATGGTGTTGATACCTGGCACTCAATGGACAACAGCTCCAGATGAAAGGACAAAGAATTAACTACATCAATAATATATGATCTTCAGAGTGTTTAAAATGGGCAAAAGCCAACAATGCCAATTTTGCAAACGTTTTCCTTTATATGTAAAGACAATGTATATAATATTGCAAAGAACATACATAGCCTGTATACTTAAAGATGTCAGCTGACATACTGTAGGTAGACATGTTTGAAATAATGATACATATGCAGGTATGGGATCTGTTATCCAGAAATCCATTATCCAGAAAGCTCAGAATTATGTAAAGTCATTTCCAATAGACTCCATTATAATCCAAAAATTCAAATCTTTTAAAATAATTTCCCTTTTCTCTATAATAATAAAACAGTGCCTTGTATTTGATGCAAACTAAGATTTAATTAATCGTTATTGGAAGTAAAACCAGGCAACTGGGTTTATTTAATGTTTTTATGATTTTCTAGTAGACTTAAGGTATTCAAATTACAGAAAGATCCATTATCCAGAAAACCCCAGACCCCAAGCATTCTGGATAACAGGTCCCATACCTGTATTTCTAAAAAGGCCAATACAGCTTAACTACCATTAGATATTATTTAATTGTGTAATAAGTATTTAGGCAAACAAAATATTCAGACTTCAAAACACAGGTACTATGCAATGTAGTAGTGTTGTGCTATATTCTTCATACATTCTTCAAAAAGGAGTTATGGGAACATTCACAGGCAATAAGGTAGATAAAGAACATAATTTAATGAATTAGAAAGCTATGGTAGAGTACCCCACATAATGTCACTCAACTGCAGCTGTGTGTTAAAAAGGGGGTTCATAGCTAAATTCATAGCAGGAAGTGAGTCTCACTAAAAAAGTTTCCAAATAAGTCCCAATGAAATGTAAATATAATATGATTCCAGACCTAAAGATGAAAATTCTTCTTAATGTATTATTTACATGAAGTATTTATATACAAAGGCCCATACAAATACATACAGTAAGAATACCAGTCAATGTACTATGGATGTTTTTGAAAACACCATAAGGTACAGTAACTAGATTATGAGAGAACATAGCTATGCATATTACTACAGATATGATACCCAGATCCAAAAATTCTTTATCCAAAAAATGAAGTGCATCTTCCCTAGAGTAAATTTTAAGCAAATAATTAAATTTTTTGAAAATGTTTTGCATTTACTATGCAATAATAAAACAGCACCTTGTACTTAATCCTAACTAAGATGCATGAATACATATACTGTATGTGCTTGATAATTGGATTTATTTCATATTTAATGATAATAATAATATTTAGCAGACTTAAGGTTTGTTGGTTCAAATAATGGAAATACACATTTTTTGTAACCCCAGGTCTAAAGGATTTTGAATAATAGAACCTATTCCTCTATATGGTTTAACTGACTGGTAATAGCATTGTCTAAAAAGTTTTTAAGGTACTGTGATAAACAAAGCAGTGCTTACAAACTAAATTTTGGAGCCTTAGGGAGGTTTATCCACATTCTGATAGCTACAAATATTTTCCAGAAAGGATCACCAAGAATAAAACCCTGACTTCCCTGATCCCATTGAATTAACAAGTGAGTCATTCTTCAATATACAGTATGTAAAAAAAGATTATATATATATGAAACAGGAATCCCATGAGTCTAAATGGAATGCAAATTAAACAGCATGTTAATTATTCCCAGTTTCTTCCCTTTCTTGGGAAGGTATTTTCCATGCCATTCAAAGATGGTACCTCAGGGAGACTTTGACGTACACTTCTATAGTTCTTCATAACTGTGCTTCATTGAGCATCAAAACAATAATTAATATTTCAAGTTGCGATTCTACGTCTTTGCATGGTAGGTGGTATCGAGATTCTGCATAAAGTAACTTGAAACATTGTAAACACTATCTGCATAAGCTGATAAATAAGACCTTTAGTTAACACTGTCAAATGTCTCTACATCAAACAGATGGTGTGTGGATCATTATAGTAAGACGTTGAGTGGTTTATAAAAGAAAAGTTCATTACCTACAGTATACATCTTAATTTAACAAGGGTTTAAAAGCTCCAGAAAGCTAATTTATCTATGCTTCTAAACCATTATCAGAGGGACAAAGAAATAACAAATAAAAACAAGTCCCCTAAAGTTGAAATGTCAGTAGGCCTTTTCTTTAATATCAAAATAGTTACATAGTTACATAGTTAAATCAGATTGAAAAAAGACAAAGTCCATCAAGTTCAACCCCTCCAAATGAAAACCCAGCATCCATACACTCACCCCTCCCTACTTTTAATTAAATTCTATATACCCATACCTATACTAACTATAGAGTTTAGTATCACAATAGCCTTTGATATTATGTCTGTCCAAAAAATCATCCATTCAGCCATTCTTAAAGGCATTAACTGAATCAGCATCACAACATCACCCGGCAGTGCATTCCACAACCTCACTGTCCTGACTGTGAAGAACCCCCTACGTTGCTTCAAATGAAAGTTTTTTTCTTGTAGTCTGAAGGGGAGGCCTCTGGTACGTGATCCACTTTATGGGTAAAAAGGTCCCCTGCTATTTGTCTATAATGTCCTCTAATGTACTTGTAAAGTGTAATCATGTCCCCTCACAAGCGCCTTTTTTCCAGAAAAAACAACCCCAACCTTGACAGTCTCCCCTCATAATTTAAGTCTTCCCTCCCTCTAACCAGTTTAGTTGCACTTAGTCTCTGCACTCTCTCCAGCTCATTTATATCCCTCTTAAGGACTGGAGTCCAAAACTGCACTGCATACTCCAGATGAGGCCTCACCAGGGACCTATAAAGAGGCATAATTATATTTTCATCCCTTGAGTTAATGCCCTTTTTTATGCAAGACAGAACTTTATTTGCTTTAGTGGCCACAGAATGACACTGCCCAGAATTAGACAACTTGTTATGTACAAAAACAACTAGGGAATAGTCCAAATTCAATTAAAATTTTCAGGTTGTTTTCATTTGTCCAAGTTGGAATAATTTGGATTTATTAATACATTTTGACTAGTTGAATCTCCAATTGATGGGAGTTTAAAAAAACCTCACATGAATTCGAAATTTGACCGATGATAAATGTGCCTCTAAATGGCAGTGTGTTGGGATCCTGAGAAGGATCTATGGGGGACATGATTGCACTTTACAAGTACATTAGAGGACTGTCAGGGGGTCTATTGGTTCCCAGCAGGAGTAAACTGAACCAAGGAGGAAGCTTAGGGGTAAAAGTCCATGTTCGCACTACAAATAGGGATCAGGCCTAGTAATAGTCAATATGCAGGCAGAAGTTCAATAGGCAGGCAGATGAATAGCAAAATCGAGATTCAGGCAGGGTCAGAAGTTCAGAAATCAGTTTAACAGGAATTATAAGGCACCCAGGAACAAAACCTATATATATATATATATATATATATATATATATATATATATATATATATATATATATATATATATATATATATATATATATATATATATATATATATATATATATATATATGAATTTTGGCGACAGATGCGACATGATAATGTGACACGTCTGTGTGCCGGCATCACTGCGCTGGCGCCGCTGTCCACATGGTGGCAATGGCGCAGCCATCTTGGATGAGGCACCAAAGAGGAGCAGAGCGCCATCGGCCGCTCCTGACAAGGAGATTGTAGACAAGTAACAGGGGACCTTATTACCCATAAAGAGGATCACTGCACTAGAGGCCAACCCTTCAGACTAGAGGAAAATAATTTTAATTTGAAGCAGCATAGGTGGTTCTTCACAGTGAAGGCAGACTGGTTGTGGAATGTGCTGCCGGGTGATTCTGTTAATGGTTTTGATAGTGATGGGAGAATAAATTCGCCAGGTGCGAATTTGCAGCAATTTTTTTACGTTTCCCCACCAGCAAATACATGCTTTTAAGAGTAGCTTAAGGGGTCAATGTCAGTGTGTGTATGTATGTGCTCTGAGTTTCATTCGGAGGGGTTGAACTTGATGGATTTTGGTCTTTTTTTAACCCGATTCAACTAAGTAACTACAGTATGTAACCTATAATTTAACAAAAATAAAATCCATTTAAAAAGCACACTACATAAACCAGCACTTAGAATGTTAATGCCTGCTCTACGTCAAAGCTATATACTTACCAAAGCTTAACTGAATGAGGAACTGGTTGTTCCACTCCTGCACTGAATACAAGCAGGTCATATTATATTTGAAGTTTAGCTGTATGTTTTTTTTTTTAAACACTCTTTATTTTAAACTTTAGTAATTAGAGGGTAGGTGGTAAAGTAACAGAGGTAACACAGATAAGTTAGCAAGAGAGCGTTGTCATATTAGATATAAAAATAGACTTGACATATTTAATATGTTAACAACAAGTTATTGAGTAGGACAGTATAGTAATATTTGCATACAATAGGACATGTTTAAAAAAGATCACTTGAAAGCAAACACACACTGTTTCCATGTATTAATTATAGATGAAGGCCAATCTGTTCAAGTTTTGAATTTGAATGTTTTTTCTGAAATGCAATCAAGGAAAAACATTGATATTAAACTCCATCCATTTTTCATATCTATATTCATATTAGGGATGCATGGAATCCAGGATTCAGTTTAGTATTTGGCCCTTTTCAGGAGAATTTGGCCGAATCCTTGTGTCTGGCCAAACCGAACCCTTAAAATCACAAGACTTTTCATCACAAAACAAGGAAGTAGAAAAGTTTTTTAACTGTGCGCCGTGCACAAGGTTCTCTTTTTCTCTTCCCGTCCCTTACTTGCATATGCATATAAGAATTTTAATTTGCTTTGGTATTCAGCCGAATCTTTCACTAAGGAAAAGATTCTGTGCATCCCTAATTCATATTTATATAAACTGAATCAGAAAAGCCCAGTCAGACTGTGGAAACAAAAACTGCATTTTTCAAATAACATAAATTCTGGAAAAATTTGGAAATTATTTTAAAATAACTTTTTAAAAATATACATACCACTGACTTCTACAGAAGTTTATTAAGGGGCTCATTTATTAAACCTTGAATTTTTTTTTGTAGATGACATTGTTTTGAGAAAAAAAAATGAAAATTTTTAGAAAGGTATTATGCCCCAAAGCTGCTAAAAATCCAAAAATACACCATCTCAAACCTGTCAAAGTCATGTTGAAGTCAATGGAAGATGTCCCTGAATTTGTGATCTGCACTGGATAATCCAAAAAATTCAGGGGTTTTGGACGATAATCCAAAAATTTGAGTTTTTGCTAAGAAAACACAATAAAATTTGATATTTGGACCATTAATTGTACACTCGAAATGTACACTCTATTTTATTGGGATGTTTTCTCTCTCCAGTTTTTTTGGAAAATTTTTTTGGTCAGACTTGTTTTCCAAAAAAAAAAAAATTCGATTAATTTCAATTTTAGTAAATGTGCCCCTAAGTTTTAGTTTGCAATTGTTTTTATTAGTATTTTTTATTTAGAATTGTTTTTATTTTTTCACCACAATTTGTTGACTCATATAAAAAAAATACATTCTTGAATTCTAATAAAAACTACCCACATCTAGATAATCTAAAGTTTATTGTTTTTCTTTTCATGTATCTCTCTTTTGGGTACCTTCTTATTCAGTATTGATTATCTTTCATGTATATCTCCCTTTCTTGCCATTTACTTTTTATACAGTACATTTAATTCAGCACAAAATTACATAGTTCGACTCAATAATTTTGGATCAAAAAAATATTCATATTTGAAGTAAACATTTTACTTTTATGTTTTAGCTAATTTTCAGTATATGGTATAAATATTTATTATACATGGGCATGGCAACCAGGTTTTGATGCACAGTTACTGGAAACAAATCAACAAGGATTGGTTGTTCAGTTAAAAGGCTGTCTGAAGTATAATGATGTAATTTACTCACCAAACTCCTTTGGGACAGCCACAGAATATACACAGTTGTGACCTATACTGTAGTTCTTAGGATAATTTGGTGATAAAACTGTACCCTCAGGGCCAGTAGAACGACCGCCACATGGTGCTGGAAGAATTAAAAAAAAGAAGCATTTAATAATATGAATGCATAAAAAGGTTATAGGTGTACAATAAACTATCTATTTTAGCTCTATAATAGTGCCTGGAATCTTAAATTGCCTAAAAATGCATAATATTTTGATCCTTAGTAAAAATCTGTGCTTCATATAAGCACAGAAAATCCTTTGTAGAAGAACAAATAAAATGTAATTAATTACAGCATAATCCATTTACATTATTATAAAAATATGTTCAATTTGTTATATACCATGTATGCTAGAGCATAAAAAGAAGGTGTTAGTAGTTCATCAACAAACTCTTATTACAAACTTTTATTAAGTGTCTCCCTAACTTCAAAGTCACAACCACTCTGTATATTTTAAATTCTGCTGCTGGAATCCTTCTACTTGTGAGAAAAAAGTTCTTCCACAGTTGAATTCTTTATCCAGGTCCCATTAAGCAAAGTATTATCGTACTCCTCTGCACCAACTGCATCTCCATTCCTGGAAATTTTACCATTCATCACACAGCTACCATATTTTTAAGCTACCTTCATTCCCTTGATTGCTATTTTTTATCTCTGGAACTCTATTCTTTAATTTATCCACACAACACCTTAACCTTTTCAAAACAAAATTTAAAGCCTACCCTATGAAGTGCAAATTCTCCAAGAATTAGACCACATACTTATTCCTACAAATTATATTTAGTGATAGGCGAATTTGGAGCGTTTTGCATTGCCGAAAAATTAGCGAATTTCCAGTGAAATTTGCGAAACGGCAAAAAATGTGCAAAACAACGCTGGCATCTTATTTTTGACGCCAGCGTTCGTTTTTTGATGCTGGCGGTTTCACAAATTTATTTGCCAGCAGTGAATCGTGGGAATTCACCGCAAATTTGTGCCTGGCAAATAAATTCGCCCATCACTAGATATATTTGGAGTACTTTTTGAAGCCTATGATATCAGGGCGCCTGCTGCTGATATTGGGGTAGAGTTGTGACATCAAAGATGTTTGGGGGTACCAGTATTGTTTGTGGGTGGTAACATTGGGGTGTGTGATGATGGGACTATGATGTAATATGCTGTGAAATTTGGTGGGATTTCGTGTTTTACAAGTCCTCCATAACTGGAAAGTATGTGTATTTGTTGGATACTAGGGATGCACCGAATCCAGGATTCGGTTTGGGATTCAGCCAGGATTCTGCATTCTTCAGCAGGATTCGGATTTGGCAGAATCCTTCTGCCCAGCCAAACCGAATCCTAATTTGCATATGAAAAACAAAGAAGCAAAAAATATTTTCCCCTTCCCACCCAAAATTTGCATATGCAAATTAGGATTAGGAATTGGTTTGGTATTCGGCTGAATCTTTTGTGAAAGGATTCGGGGGTTTGGCCAAATCCAAAATAGTGGATTCTGTGCATTCATATTGGATACATATGAATAAGTCCTATTATCTGGTAGGAAGTATAAATAGGGTACTCTGAGTGTTTGTGCATGATCATTCAAAAGAGCATAATGTCATTCATACCAAATTCTAAAATCTACTACTAAGAAAAAACAATATCAACAGGAGGTCACTAATGCAGGTAATAAAAGTAGCAATGAGTTCTTTGGCAGCACATGTCCAGACAGAGGACTTCCCACTGGCAAAGATAAAGAATTTATCTTACACCAAGCAGTACAACTTAGGGAAAATGCTTTCCATTATGCATGAGCAAACTTTTTTCCAATACAGTTTCACAGGGAAATCTGAGCTAAAATTGTTTCAAGAATCGAAGCTAGAATTTGACCATGCAATATTTTGCTTGTGCCAAACCCCTACTGACGGTTGACTCCAATGTATTTTGTGCTGAAATTTGCTGCAAAAATTGCCTTCTTACTTAATGCATTTTTTGGTAAAGCAAAATGGGACAGATTCACTGATTACCAACTCCATTGCTTTTTAGTCAATCTTTGTGATATTGCAGTTTTTTGCAGTTTGAAATCTTTTACACAAATCAAAATGTCTCCAGTTAACTTATTGCAGATACATATTTTACATGCTTTTTTATTATTTATACAGTATTCCAGGTAAATTCAAATTCATTTAAAGATATCAGCACAGTGTAATGAGATACTTCTTTAAATTATTCTCCTGTGGTGTGCAGTAGTCAGATAAGTTAATTATGGCTTCAGTCCTCCATTTGCTCTTTCTCCTGGGAGTTTTTTTGTAACACATTGTGAAGTTTATCATCCAACTAGATTTAGTCTGCAGACTTGTTTTGTCTTTTGAAAAATGTGAACACCATGCAAACAATAATTCTTTTATTTTCTGACTTCTCTAAAATAAAACATATTTAATTCTTTTTCGTGCCAAGTTGCACATAAAACTACTACTACAAAAGTATTTCATATAATGTTCACTTATAAAACATCTGTAAATGTTAAATACTGTATGTTTCTATGTGAAACAGAGACAAAGAAAAAAGCAAGAACACCTTTGTAGTCATGACATGGAACATAACATTTTGGAAGTTTAGTTTCTTATTATGCCACTTGTGCTGGTTAATGGATATGTAGGGGACTGGTACATTAGTCTCCCAGTATTATTTAGCAGGCAGTCCCCTAGTGTTAAAGACACCTAACTGGGTCCTAAAATACAGTTAGGGGGGAACCTATTTCTATTCCTGCTTAAAGCTATGCCCCTTGGTGTTCAAAATAGTGACCAGTAGATGGCACTATGCTAAAGTATAAAACCCTTGGTAGCCATGCGCTCAGGGTCCATCTTGTGTTGGCTCTAGCCTGAGCAGGCAGGCAGAGCTCGAGTGGAACCTAGACACGTCAGGTCTAGTGAGGATAGGCTACTCCCCTTAAGAGGTCACTCTAGGAGTGACAGATAGACAGGCTATTTAGCTGAGCAGCTTAAGGCTCCGACAAGGACAGTCAGAGGGATTAAGACCCTGGGTACTTATTGCCCAGAAGTAGTGTACAGACTTAGGGATGCAGTGATTTCCCTGGGTTCCACTTAGGGAAAGAGTTAGGGAAAACTGAGAGTTGGGTGTACCTTCATTACTGCTGTGTAGGTTCTCTTCCCTGAGGGGACTAATACTGGCCACTGGTGCTTGTGAGTATATGCCTATCTACTGTTGATGTATGATCCTGTTTGCTCTGTATGTACACTCACTCCATTGAGGATTGTTATTGCTTAATAAATATGTTCATTGGTTAAGTTTTAAGAACCACTGGTGCCCAATTATTGCACCCTGAACCAAGTTACAGTTACACACCAACCTGCCTCCACACCATTTGTGAGGGCTTACTCCCTAAGATTTAAGGTCTCATCCAGAGCACAGTATTGGGAGTGGAGCTCATAGTAGAGAACAATGCACTCAATTTAATATAGCGCTACATTTTGGCACCCAACGTGGGGCCTGTACAGGGTGAAACTGTAATACCGCACTGCAGCCTAGTGTGACAGGCGCTGTGAGTGTGGACTCAATAGGAAAAAGGCCAGGAGAAACTGGCCGGAGAATACTGTGGTTCTTCTCTCCTGCGCAAAACATTTTGGCACAGAAAGTATTATAGTACTGAGCATACAGTAAACCTGGCCCCAATACAGCCCTATGAGGTACTGGTCTGGGTTGTTGTAGAAGGCATTGACCCTAGGCGGGGTTTTGTTGTGGACCCTGTGCCCAAAGATTATAAAATGCCGGTGGTTAATGAGGAGTTAAACTGCTACTCCAATCTTAATGGTTCACAGTTAATAGCCAGGAAACCTTCTAGAATCTACCCCCTAGGAGTGCCTGACAGATGCCCATGTGTGTATGCAAGTCTGCCAAGTCAGCCCCCCCTAAAGGAGGAGAGCGCTGAAGTGATTGCCTACACTCCAGGACTGGAGAGTACAAGATTAACTGAATCCACTGATAGCGTGGACTGATCGGAAGAATCCGAGGTCCCCACTCCTGAGCTACCGTGTGAGCCTGAGAGCCCAGTAACGTTATTAAAAGAAGAGTGCACTCATACAAGCGTAATTCCTCTCTCACTAGCTGACAATAGAGATGAGGGTTATGTAATGAACATTCCCCAGGAAGAGCCTGAGGCAAGTGTTAATGTGCCCCCGTGTGGAGAAGTAGATTTAAGTGCCTTCCACATGAAGGCTGAGATGTGTGCATTGACTGAGAAGCTCCTGCCATAGATGCTCCCAGTGTTAACACAATGCATGAACATTCCCCTGCTGAAAGTGTTCCACCAGGGGGAGTCCAAGGAGGAGTTGCTGCCGGCGCGAAACCTGCGCCAGAGGATACCACGAGACTTGAGATGGAACAACCTGACCTGGTTGAGATCACGGCCACCGTTTTGAGGGTATTGGCTATGGAGAAAGTGCTTTGTCTCCCTGCACTAGCAGAGCCAGAGAGAAAGTATGTATGGTAGGGGAACTTTTCTTCCACCAAGATTATCCCGTTTTGTGGTCGGTGTGAGACGGAGACACCTGAGGCCTTGCATGATTCACATCAAGCATGCTCGCAATGCAGCGCTCAGCTGTGGATGGGGCCCTTTCACCATGCAGATCAGCTCCCCTTGAAGAAAGAGACTGTCAAAGGTGTGGTGAGTGGAACGTGAGCCCTAGTGTATGGAGTTGGAAAGTGGCTGTGGCCCCCACACCTGAGCTTATCCCAGTTACCCCGCACAGTGAGGCCATAGTTGAAATAGATGAGGCCCCTCTGCCAATTGCTACTCCATCCAAGGGAGATATCCCATTCACTGAGGCTGCAGTGATTGATTTGCTACTGCCAGACTTGGCAGATGAACTTGTCCATGCAGGGTCCCAAAGAGCCATAGTGGCCCCTGCATGCCAGATCCTCCCGTTACTGAGACAAGGGGAGTCGATCACGTGCTGCAGGAGTTAGGGGTGAATGCAGATGTTACCCCCAGTGCGGACTCAGCCGTGAGGAAAGTCTGCAGCTTTGATTTTGATGTTGAGAGAAGCCGAAACTCTCGATGCCTGTGAGGAGCTTCAGGCGTCCAGTGAGACTGACTCCTTGGAAGGGCAAGATATCCCCATGGGGGTAAGTAGTCTAAATTGTGCCTCAGAGGAGAAAATCAAAGTGGTGGGTTCCTTATAGGCGTGAAAGTGGCTTAAGCTCATCCGGAGACTTGACAGTGCCCATTTACACTGATCTTGCTGAATTACCCCCAGCTCCAGTCATAGACTATGGAATAGACTGGGGTGAGTTTTCATTTGGCTGATTTGGGCCTGTATTGCCAGTGGCCCCAACTTTCAGAGACCCACCATTTTCTGAGGACCAAATAGAAAAGGTGCAGTCCTTTCTTAGTCCACATAACTGGTCATAAATCCAAGGCCTAGGTTTAGTCCCTTCTTCAGAGAATTGAAAGTTTCCTTTAATTTGCATTCCCACACTTTTTTCATTATCTGTTTTAAAATTGCCCTTATGAACCAAAATTCTTAAATCCTTTATTGAGTGATGAGGGCTATGAAATGATTTCCTATTGGTGTGTCCAGTTTTTTTATTAGTTACAGTGAATCGGTGGTGTGTATTTCTCTTTCAGAGACTTTGTCCAGTCTCTCCTATATACAGTCCCCCTGTTATGCATTTAGTGCATTGTATTAAGTACACTTCATTGGAAGAAGAACGATTGTAGTGACCATGGATGCTGTATTCCTCTAATGTACCGATTCCTGACACATTAGAGCCCTGTAACATTTTTACTGGCTAACAAGGTTCAGCAACCTCGGCAGGTCTCAGATGGCGGATTTCTAGATTCAGACTTTTTGCAGCCTCGGGGTATAATATATCTCAAAACATTTATGTTTTTTTTCCACTAAAAATTCAGGTTTGAATAAAAAAAAACTAAATTTTTTTTTGAGTTTTTAGCATTTGGACTATAATAAATAATAAACAACCTCGTTAATGTTTACATGATATTCTAGTAGACTTAAGGCATGAAGATCCAAATTATGTAAAGATCCATTATCCAGAAAACCCCAGGTCTCGAGCATTCTGGAAAACAGGCCCCATACCTGTATATAATTATTGTTAATTACTCATTAATTGACTTTACATAACCAAGAATTTATCTTAATAATTATCATTCTGAAAAGATTGTATTCTATCTAATCAAGTTTCCCCTAGCATCTTAATGTATTACATGACAGTACAAATACTGTATACTGTATTTATAAACCTGCACAATTAAGCCAAATACGCCCAACTGTCCTTCATTCAATGCACATAGGTTACTAGTAATTACAGGGTTTTACTGATGATCTCTAACATCTAAACGATCCATTAAAACATAAAAGATGCTCAGTGCCTTGAATCAGGCATGTAGTCATTCATTAATGAGAAAAAATAACTGGCTTACATAGAAGGTGTCATTGCTTATAATGGCAGGCTCATTGCACACACTGAATGCCAGATGCTCTCAACAATTACTTGGTTGCAAATTCCACATTTTTGTTTTGTTGCCTTGGTAGTATAAAGAGCATTTTTCACTCAAATATTAAAAAGATATTTGAACATATTTGTTTCCTATTTTTGTGCTAGAAAAGTCTGTAAAGCAAAAATACATTTCATAACAGCATGTCATTCTATAATATAGTTAAAAAAGACATTTGTTTAATATTTTGAAGCACAAGAATAAGAAATTACTGAATATAAAGGTTAAGGGGTAGTGATGGGCGAATTTCTCCCGTACTAAACGGTGAAAAAATCACGAAACGGGAATTTTGACGCCGGCGTCAAAATATTTTTGACGCCATCGACAATTCCGACACCAGCGATAATTCCAACGCTGCCAGCGTCAAAATTGTCGGCGGCCTCAGAATTGTCTTTTGACGCCGATGAATTTTCACTGGCAAATTTCCGCGGCAGTTTTGCAAATTTATTCGCCGGTGGTGAAAAATGGAAATTTGCTGCGAATTCGCGCATGGCACATAAATTTGCCCATCACTAATTAGGGGATATTTTGCATGGTTTGCATGGATACATTAATTATGAATAATTGTTTTACATTTTTACTTATCGACAGCAAAATATGCGATTCACAGGTGGGGATAATTTTCACAAATCTGTGCTAGACTTTCCCCATGCATTTTGTTTTGCCAGAAATAAAAATCAAATTTTTTTCACACAGGAAAAATGTGAAAAAAGCCATTGGCGGTACAATTTCAACATGTTTCACCAGAAAGAAAAATGCAGGTTTTTGTGCCAGAATAAAATTTGATGAATGTCAATAACATTAATACAGTTGAATGCATTTTCTCTTCTGGGGAAACATGAGGAAAAACACCCATTGAAATTGATTTGAGAAAAAACACCCACTTACTCCAATGCATTTGAGTCAAGAAAAAACAAGGAAAAAAAGGCATTTAACTTGAATTAATCAGTGAAATTTTGGCATTTTGCTAATCTTTCCATGGTCAAAGTGAGAGGCAGTTTTGCTAATTGATAATTATGAATTCTGTTAGATAAGGGCATTTATGTATGTGCCACAAATGCATACTTGTCAGAAAAGCCACAAAACCTTAATTAATACAGAACAATAATATATTAAGGAAAATTGCTCTGTTTGCCCTAATAGGGAGTATATTACATTGAAATTAAGCAGAACAGCTCATTAAACAGCCCAGATCATAAAGGATCCTTTACAAACACAATGTAGTGCACAAAGTGCAATTTTCTGATGCAAATATTTTTTTTACCCACAATACAGTATTTCCCCCCCCCCCCCAGAATTCTAGCATAAATGCTGCCATGTGGAGACTTTCACACCAAAATGAATGAGATTGCACATGTATATCTTTGCAAATCTGGTGCACTTTGCAAATTCCAAAGTGGGGAATATGTCACTGCCAATGTCCAGCATTGAAGTGGAATTATCTTGTAATTCTTTTGACACAAATCTGCATTGCTTATAGCCACAATCTGCTTTGCAAACCCCGGAATAACCACTACTTTCAGAATGGTGGTAGCTGCAGTGTTCCCTAGGGTCAATAGGCACACGTGTATGATTCAGCTGAAGAGACAGAACGCATCCATTGAAAACTAAACAGGTTTGGACAGACGTATGTCTAAATATTTGCTGTATGCAGAACCGTTGCATTTTAGCATGGCTACACTTGCCCTTGTGGCCATAAATTAATCAATGAATTCCATCTACTACTTTTAGATACTATTGGAACCTTCCTTACTGTTCTGATGCTACATGGTTTTGGGTTATATTAAATACATGAAGCTGTAGCACTGCATATCTCAGTTCCCAGTTGCTGCACCAGATAGACAGCATGGGTTCTTAATCCATTTATTTTTCAGCAGCAGAGTGTGATTTTGTCTCTATTAATTTATTTCTCTGTCTCTGCCATCTTTCACTCCATATTTTGTCTTCCTTACATTCATCTTTTTTTCCTTTTTACAGTTTTTTTTTCCTTTTACAGGTTTTTGTCTAGGTTTTTTCAAACATATGAAGACATATGCAGAAACACATACATGCATTTTTCCATGCATTTTTAAGGGGGAGATTTGAGTATTAAGGGGGAGATTTATCAAAGGTTGAATTTTGAATGTATGTGAATTTTTTTTTTTTACACTGAATAAATTTGAATGTGCTCAAACCTCAAATGTTATATTATTTAAGAAAAAAACTTGAACGACTTAACTTCAAACGAATGTCACTGACCCAAAAACTTGAATCAAATTTGAATCATATTCGAATGAAACTCATTCAAGTTTTTCTCAAAAAATCCTTGAATGTCAGGAAGGCTATTAACATCTTCAAATGGGTCAACAGACCATTATAACAGACAACAGACGTGTAAATGAATTTGGCAAGTCCTAGGTGGCGAATATTCGAATTAGAACTGTTTCCACAGTTGCTGGTGCTTTTAAATTCGAACTTGTGAGTTCTGACACAAAAAAAACTGAGAATTTGATTTGAATTTACGATTTGAACTTTAATAAATCTGTCCCTAAGTCTATAAGCTCCAATTGTGGTATTATGATTAGCAATGTATGATGTCCTACATATATATATATATATATATATATATATATATATATATATATATATATATATATATATATATATATATATATATATATATATATATTTATTTATTTATGAAACAAAAATAAATCATCCTATCTGGACATGCTGACAAAATGATTACTTGCAAAAATGTTCTCTCTATGGCTTATGCTTTAATTACATCTTACTTTTAACTGCCATCATCTAGTGCCAAATGGTTTGCTAACACACGATTATCTATGAATGCATTCACAATGGAACAGAAATTTAGGTCTTGGTCCACATTCCAAATTTCAAGGTCAAGGAATATTTTCAAAGAGCTAAAAGACTGACCATTGAGCATCTTGTTTTTTAAATCAGATCTAATCTGATTAGGCTTGGGCGAATTTGACCCGTTTAGTTTCGCCAACAATTCACCGGCGGCAAAATGTTACAATGCCCATTAAAGTTTATGGGCGTCAAAATTTTGACTATGGCCGAATTTTTTTTTTTGACGCACAAAGCCATACAAGCCTATGGGAGTCATTTCTGCAACGAAACAAGGCAAAAATATTGCTCATCTCTAAATCTGATTTATCAAATAGTGAAATACAAAATACAAACAAAGATCAGCGCTTGTGGCAATAGAAATTAGAAACTAATATGGTGTAATATGTTTGGTTTTGTTGGCACCACCCAATGTTCAGATACATTACTACAAGGGTGCCTGCTTTATCAAATATTGATGAGGAATCCTTAAAGGGATACTGTCATGGGAAAAAAATTTTTTTTCAAAATGAATCAGTTAATAGTGCTGCTCCAGCAGAATGCTACATTGAAATCCATTTCTCAAAAGAGCAAAGAGATTTTTTTATATTCAATTTTGAAATCTGACATGGGGCTAGACATATTGTCAATTTCCCAGCTGCCCCAAGTCATGTGACTTGTGCTCTGATAAACCTCAATCACTCTTTACTGCTGTACTGCAAGTTAGAGTGATATCATCCCCCCTCCCTTTTTCCCCCCAGCAGCCAAACAAAAGAACAATGGGAAGGTAACCAGATAACAGCTCCCTAACACAAGATAACAGCTGCCTGGCAGATCTAAGAACAACACTCAATAGTAAAAACCCATGTCCCACTGAGACACATTCAGATACATTGAGAAGGAAAAACAGCAGCCTGCCAAAAAGCATTTCTCTCCTGAAGTGCAGGCACACGTCACATGACTTGGGGCAGCTGGGAAATTGACAAAATGTCTAGCCCCATGTCAGATTTTAAAATTAAATATAGAAAAATCTGTTTGCTCTTTTGAGAAATGGATTTCAGCGCAGAATTCTGCTGGAACAGCACTATTAACTGATTCATTTTGAAAAAAAGTTTTTTTCCCATGACAGTATCCCTTTAAAAATTCAAATGTAAATTTGATAGTTTACCTATTTATAAACATTTTAATTGAATTTCCACTTTATCAACGGATCATTCCAACTGTGAAAAACAAGTTTTTAAATATGAATTAATTGAATTTTTTTTTACCATTGCTATCACTGAATAAAAAGAAAAATTATAAATTGGCCTCTTAGTGAATTTGATTTTAGATTTTAAAATACACTTGGCAGACTTAGCAGGTTGAATAATTTGTTGCTGTCATAAATACACCAGTAAAAGTGTATATTGCAATGTGGTATGGTATGCAATGGTCCAGTTCTAAAAACATATGGTGCATCAGGTCTGCCACTAATCACAACTTCGAGTTTTTCACCTATCCAATTAAATTGTGGGTTTTTTTTATAAAAAATAAGGTCAAATCGTGGATTCTATCTTGCTCAGATTTTTGTAAATAAAATTATAAGAAAAATATGGATTTTGATATATAAGGCCCTGTATGTCCTTTATGGATTAACTGTATCACACAGAGTTCAAACATACTTAAAGGGAATCTGTCACGGGAAAACATGTTTTTTTTCAAAAAGCGTCAGTTAATAATGCTGCGTGCACTGAAATCCATTTTTCAGATGAGCAAAAAAATTTTTTTTATATTTTAATTTTGAAATCTGACATGGGGATATACATATTGTCAGTTTCCTAAGTGCCCCCAGTCATGTGATAATCTTCAGTCACTCTTTACTGCTGGAGTGATGTCAGCCCCCCCCAGCAGCCCATCAGCAGAACAACAGGAATACAACAAGATCAACAGTTCCATGACACAAGATAACAAGTCATTAGTACATATGATAATAGCACTCAATAATACAAATCCAAAATCCACTGAAACTTCTACTGTTAAGGTGGCCATACACGGGACGATAAAAGCTGCCGACAGACCAAGTCGGCAGCTTATTGGCCCGCGTATGGGGGCCCCCGATAGAGATCTGGCCGAAAGTTGGCCAGATCTCGATTGAATGGGACTAAAAATCCAGTCGGAACGCAGCCGCATCTGTTCGTTGATGCGGTCCCGCGATCCGACCGGCCGTTTGAGTTCGCTAGGATCCGATCGTTGGGCCCTAGGGCCCACGATCGGATCAGCCCGATATTGCCCACCTCAAGGTGGCGACATCGCCAAACGAGCGGATCTCTCCATGTATGGCCACCTTTACATTGAGTTGGAGAAACAATAGCTTAACTAAAAGCAGTTCCGTTGTGAAGTACTGGCTCTTTCTGGAAAAAAGTGTGATAAACTACTCGGCTAGCAGTGGGTTGAATGATACTGCTGTGTTAGTTCAGGTGAAGCAGTCAGACAAGCACAGGAACTTTGGTACATTTATTAGTACATGGCAAGTAACACAGCCCTGCTCCAAACTTGCTCTCAGCTTAGACAGGAAGAGGGAAAAAGAGGGAACAGGAAATTAATCATAAGACAATGGCATAACAGCAGGAATGCCCTTAACCAAAATGTCCACAAAAGTTATTTACTACACACAGGATCAGGCAAAATAACCTGAGATGGCTGCTTACACACCTATATTACAACTAAAATATATATACTTGTTGGTTCAGGAACACAATTTGTGGTACATTGAATTATGTGGAGTATAAACAATGTAATTTAGAAATAAAAACTACACCATAAAAATCATGACAGAATCCCTTTACTTTGTAAAATACAATGCAAATGATACAACAATTAAGAAGCCACTGTCTGTAAACAAAAGGCAAATGCCTTCAGGTCAATCAGTTTCTGACCATATGTAATTATTGGTGCTTTTGAATGTTTCCTTCCTAACCGTTTGGTCACTCACTCTATGGTGTAATCACAGTAGACTTGACTGGGGATAATAGACAGCTGGAGGGACTGATAACCCAATACATTATGTGAGTGCTTGTTAAATAAACAATGGTAATGACAAAATCAATAAGGTCATGTCACATAGGTATAGAAAAACAGCACCATTCAGTTATTTCACTTTCTTATCTTGCAGTAGACCAGTAAATCTGACTGCTGAATCCTTACTATGAGTTATATTACTGCAAAAATGTATATTTGTCACTGAAATCCTACAGGGCAACAGCAGTTGCTGGCTATCTGATAATGAAATGCAATTTTTTTTTCAAAAAAGTAATAAAGATTTAAATAAAGCAATAATAAGTTATTCCATTTGATTAATTTTCATTTCCACTCTGTAAAATAACATTTTCTGCATAGATAGAATAATTCATGAGTGTGGAGAAGAGAGAACGTCAAAGCACTGAGATAAAAAATAGATATCGCACCATGACAGCTGGGCAAGACTCTGTTCCACCCAGGTCGCCCATCATCTCCCATGATGCATGTGAGAGTTGAATATCCTTGAAGGACATAACCAGCATCACAGTAATAAGTAACTGTAGATCCCAGTTTATAATCCATTCCAAGCCGGGTCCCATTCATAATATTTCCAGGATCAAAACAAGATTCACGCAATTTAGCTGTAAAAATATAAACAATTAAAGGTAAATTAGATATGAATAATAGGGAAACGTGTTTATTGTATGATAAGCTAAATATCATTACATTGTTAAAAACATAGCTATAAAGTAAAGATAACAAAAGGTGCAAAGATGGCTTGCCTGAGTTTATTGAGTGACAGCTACTTGCACCACATTTTGTTTGGAACCCTTCCTCAGGTATGTAGGAAAAGGAATACAAGTTATCCGTCTGTTGTCTCTACTTTATAGATAGCACTACAGGTAACCTGCATACTACTTCAGTGAACAAATTTTTTATCCCACAGGCTGCTTCTGAATTCCATCAACCTCTTCAAATAAATGTATTGTTTTATTATAATAGCAGTATAGTGAATAATTGACCCACTATACAGAAGCAGATGGACAGCACTAAATATCATGCATTTGTTAGCATATGTATTTGAAATGCTTATCCTACTGCAAGTACTGAGTTTAAGAGCCTGTCCCTAGTTTGACTGAAACATATAGGAGCTGCTTGAGTATCTTGATGTTCAGGGTCTAAATGACTTTTAATTTAAAAGCATTCCACTAATTTCAATCAGGATGCCACAAATACTTACTTTTTTGTTATGTTTCTTTAGATGATATGTTTTTTATGTTTCTCTAAAATCGAACTTTTACAAACGAATCAGTATTAATTTTGGGTTTTTGTTTCCCAATAACGGTAAGCCAGATCTAAACTGTTACTATCTGCGACATTGTTGATTTATTGCTCAGCAGCAGGAGCTTCAGTCCCTACTATGCATGTGCCCGAAGCTTTACTATAGTCTGTCTCAGAGCAACCCATACAGCTGATACATTAATTACTGGCATTTCTTTGATGCTGTTGTGAAATATCTTAACTGTCAACTTAACTGTCTACAAGGCTTACAGAGCCCATGGGGGTAAATAAACTGACATGTAAAACCTAAACTGTAGAAAAACAAAAAAGAAAACAGCATTATTTATGATATATACTACTTGAAAATATTTTTTTAGGATTTACTGGCTCCCTGTGGAACATAAAGTCATGGAAAGGTGCAAATTAATTATTTCTGATACATAGTTCAAGGCATGTAGTTGGATAGAGAGAAGAGCAGATTGTAATGATCTAAACACCAGAATTGTTATTCTTTGTTAGTGTATAGGCTAAATAAACAGTTATCACTGATAATGAATATTGTTGTATTTATTATTAGCAGTTTTGGTTTTGAGAAAATGTTAGTCATAGGGGGTTATTACTAAGTCTCAAATTTATCTGGCTGGGCTTTTTTGGGCAAAACCCAAAGATTTTCATTGGAAAAAAAAAAATTTTGTGGGGAAAAATATTGAATTTTTTGAGATTTATTATACCCCTATGCTATAAAAAAACTGAATGCAATAATCCACCATCTATGACCTGTCAAGGTCATGTATTAGTTGTTGGGAGATGTCCCTATCCCAATTGTAAGTTGTGATTTACACTGGTTTTAGCACGATAATAAAATATTTTCAGGGTTTTCAGGCAAAAACTCTATAAAATCAAGCATTTCAGAAAAAAGGCAGGAATTTGGGTATTTGTTCAATTTTATCGGGTTTTTTCCCAAACCAATTTATTCAAGTTATTTTATTAATAAAGAAGGCACAATACAGGATGGGAGTTGGTTGAGTTTTTTATTTACATTTTGAGATAAATTCTTATTCTGTAAATCCTTACAGTCCTTACTGACATAATTTATCCAAAACACTATCTGGTTTCAAGCACTGGATCCCATTCCTGTACCACCAACCTTGTTTGATTCCAGATTATTTGATCCCACTGCAGTTTAGCTCGCATATGCACCAAAACATCTTTACCAATTAAAGAAAGAAATATTTTATTTTGTTAACACTTTGAGGATCTATTTACAAAACTGGAGTAATTTCAACATGTAGAGACCAAAAAGAAATGACCTCAAATTGGGCAACTGCATTATGATTGATGAAAGACAAATTTCTAGTGTTGCTTGACTATTATTCTGAAGGTAACTTTGTTCCAGTTAATTCTCCCCTACTTGGTGAGTTTTTAAGTAGATCAATCTTGCAAAAAGCAAAACTACAGATTAATAAGGCAATCAATGCTAGAAAATGTGAGAATCATTAAGATCTTTTTTGCATTTCATGATATGATTTACAATAAACCTGAGGACTGAATAGTAAAAAATCAATTCATTATTTTCAAACACGTTTTCAGAAAGAATAGATAAACTGTACCTAGACCTTTCCGTCCATTTGAATAATATGATTTTTCCAGAGAAAGTTCAAACAAAGTAAAAGTATGAAACATTAGAGGAAAAGTTCACCTTTGTATTCTAAATGAAAACCAGTAAAACTAACTGATCCATCACTTCGAAAAGCCAAATGCATGTTGTTTGAACTGCTTTCTATTCTCTCCGGTAATTTACTGTCTTGGAAGCTTCCAATAAGTGCGCTATTACTATCCGGACCATCATAAATATAAAGGAAATCATAGTTGGGCTCAATGCTGAAACTGCAAATTGAGAAGAAAAAACATTTAATATCAGATAAAGCATTAGAATATTTCAAGATTCCGATTACAGATTGTGTTTAACCTCTCTACTATTAATTCTAGCATATATATTGTAGCAGAAATGAAATAATTTGATGCATGAGTATATAAAAGTACAATGTTCAAGTCTGTCTATGAATTACAAGTTTTATTCTTATAAAAAGTTTTCTGGATAGATAGATAGATAGATAATAGATAGATAGAGATACATGATAGAGAGAGAGAGAGAGAGAGAGAGAGAGAGAGAGAGAGAGAGAGAGACCAAAAGAATGAGGACCTACAAATATCAATAGGTGTTTATTCAAAAAGTGACTGAAATGTCGGCTAGAACAAACATACAACTGTCTTTTAAACACTCAGTGGTGGGAAAGAAGTATGTTTTGCATCATCAATTAGCATCAAAATAGTACACACCTCAAACACCCAAAAACAAAAGCAAATACTTAAAATAATATGGCTACAATAAAATGTAACAAAAGTAACAAATAAATATATCAACAGTACTCTATTGGTTCCTGCTCTGTAAACAATGGCAGCAAAATACAACAATTCAAACACATAGTGCCCCAGTAGTCGGGGTGCCACAGAAATCAGACGAGAAAAGATATAAAGCAAAGCAGATAATCGTGGCTCATTTCTTCAATAAATAATGTAGTGAACACTTTCCAGAGAAAGCTCCCATATCAACTAAACTAGAACCCGCAATAAAATCATATGTATGAATAAACACAATGGCTCACTCTGAGCCCCGGCAGAGAATAAATACTCAAAACAAAGAAAGTGTCCAAATTGTAATGATGGTCTTACAGGAATGAACTCATAATACGACCCAACTGCAGTTAATGGATCCATTTATTGATGCGTTGCCATGTCATCGAGCCTGATCGGCTATGAATTTATGCATAAGTCACTATGGAGTCACACCCCTAGCAACAAAAATGGGCTGGCGCCAGGTTGCAGTTAGCAAATATTCGTTGTTATGGGGCAGCTTTATCAAGGGTCAAATTTCAAGTTCATGGGAGTTATATTAAACTCCCATAAACTCAAAATTCGACCAATTGCAATTTATTATAAAAATCACTTTTTTTCAAACTCAGGTGAATAGGATCAACCCACAAATTTGAATCAAAGTCAAATCAAATTTGATTAGAGTTTTTAAAACTCAATTTGAGTTTTTCTCTTAGAAACAAACTTGAATGTCAGGAAGGCTGCAAACAAAACCAAATTGATCCTAGGACATCTTCCATAGGCTAAAATAGCAATTCGGCAGGTTTAAGGTGGCGAATAGTCGAATTCTATTTCTTAAAGGGCCAGTGTATGACAAATGTCAAAAATCTAATTTGAATTTAAAAAAAATTAAGGGCCCATCATTGTAAAGGGTTAATTGCTATTTAATCTATTATCCAGAATGACTTGGACTATTCTGGATAAGGGTTGTTTTTTTTGTAATTTGGAAAAAATCACAGTATAACTATTTGGTATCAACAGTTAGCTGTTGTTATCAGGGATCTGTCTGACTTCAGCCTCATTCAGCTTGGTAATGCCTGTTATCAGCTAATTGTCAGATTTACAGCCAAAGGAATGAAGGTACCACTACTGCATAAGGATGTCTCACACACTTAAGTTATTAGTATGGGGGAAGGCAGAGTATTTGCAAAATCCTATTTATGTACCAGTGTCCCAAGGACAACGGAAAATCAAATGGACAGTTTAATTTTAAACATATTAAAATAAGGAAATATGATTAGGTACATTGATATGCCATGTTTCTCATATTAGCTTCAGGCAAAGTAGTTCTAATTTGAATGACCCAAAACAAAGTTTGAAAAAACATATCAATCAACTAAATGACTATTATTTCATTCTGACTTGATAACGTTTGCCTAAAGCTTATATGTACTCGTCACTTTTAAATTGAAAAACATATTTTTTTTTTTTTTTTTTTTTTTTTTTTTTTTTTTTTTCAGTTTCAAAAGAGCTTTATTGGAAATTAGCAGTGATACAAAAACTGTAACCACATTAACAGCACCAAGCCACATATGTCTTAAACAGTAGTGCAAACATCTACATTGTCACATACAAGGTTGTTGGTGGTAAGAGTCTGCAGAATAACAAACTTACAAGTGCGGGTCAACAGTGTTTCACAACAGAACAGCTAGGACTCCGTATACTCCAAAACAGAAGGAGACAGACATAAACGAAACAACGGTAAAAGTGTAAGTAGGAAAGAAGGTGGAGGTGAGGGGGAAAAAGGAGAAAGGAGAGGGGGTGCAGCGGGGTGGTACTGAGTCCACAACTCAGGAAAGGTAGGATTTATAAAGTTCAGTTTCCTTAAATAGGAACCATCTCATCCAGGTAGTAGAGAATTTCGCGAATTGATCAGGGGTATGGGATGACATTTCCTCGAATCTGCAAATTTCCGTAATTTTGTTAAGCCAATCTTTAATGGTAGGCACATATGTCGTTTTCCAGTGTAGTGGTATCAATATTTTAGCGGCATTAAGCAGTTGGGGCTCTAGACCCGAATTAAAAACCGCCATAGGTACTGTATTATGAAAGAGCAATATTTGCGAAGGATCTGCCGCCACATTGTCTCCCAGGATTTGCCCAGCTAGTGAGCAGACCTCTGTCCAGAAAGGTCGCAGGAGGTCACAATTCCAAAATATATGGTATAAAGTGCCTGTTTCTCTTGTACAACGCCAGCAAATACCATTGGAGTTTTTGTATATATGCTTCAATTTGGAAGGAGTATAATACCATCTCGTTACTATCTTATAGTTCAGTTCTTGTATGCGACAACACGTGGAGCTCTTGAGTAGTTTTGAGAGAATATTTGCAATCTGTACCTCCTCTAACTGGAGATTGAGATCTCTAGCCCATCTCTGTATAAATGAGACTGATTCCCAGTTAGTAGGTAATTGTAATAGTTTGTAGAGGCGAGAGATGCCATGACTTGGAGGATCATGTGCCGAACAAGCCAATTCAAAGTCAGTAAGGTCTCGTCCTAATGTTTGTGAACCGCCTAAGCTATGAAAATAGTGCGAGAGCTGTGCGACTTTAAGGTGATCTATCTGCTTGAAGTGTGGTAAGTTTTGCAGTTTTTCTTTGGGAAGAAGTGTTTTGTTTTCCATAAAGTGGATAAGCTGGAGGTTCCCATCCACAAGCCAGTCCTGGAAGCTGTTAGGCAGCAAGCCCGGGGGAAAGGCCGGGTTGTTAATCAAGGGTATTAAGGGCGATGGATAAGTTGTGAGAGAGAACTTCGTACGGCATTTATCCCAGACAGCTAAGGTGTTAGATAAAAGAGGATGATCGGGGTGCTTCAATCTTCTATACAGGTTATCTATCCAGGGTAAATGCAACAGATAGCAGTACGTGGACTGCTGCTCTATTTCTATCCAGAGTTTAACATTAGCGTAATGAGACCAATCGAGTATTCGTAGTAAGACAGCAGCATTATAGTACATCTTGCAATCGGGAAGTGCTACTCCCCCCTGTTTTTTAGGTTTCGTTAGCATTTTATGACTAATTCTAGCTTTTTTGCCCTGCCATATAAAATTGTTTATCAGGCTTTGAAGTTGGTGCAACTGGGTATCTCCCAGTTGTAGAGGGAGTGTTTGGAAGATATATAGAATTCGGGGCATTATGTTCATTTTTACGACATTCATCCTTCCCATCCACGATATAGGTTTATCTCTCCATGCATTGAGATCTTTCTTTATCTTCGATATAACTTGTTTTAAATTAAGATCCGCCCAATTCGCAATGTCCTTAGAGATAAGGAGACCTAAGTAGGTAAGTGTTCGCGTGGCCCATTTATAAGGGAAACCGGTGGATAGGGCTTGTATAGTGGCGTCTGGTACAGAAACATTAAGTGCCATGGATTTAGAAAAGTTTATCTTAAAATTGCTAAGAGTACCGTAAGTGTGAAATGTTTGATTAAGCGCCGGAATAGAAGTCTCAGGTTTAGTGAGGAAAAATAGTAAATCATCCGCGTACGCGGCTATTTTATGCTGCGTGTTACGTACAGGGATGCCCGTTATCTGAGGATGTAGTCTAACGTGATTCAATAGAGGCTCAAGAGCCAGTATAAACAGAGTAGGAGATAGGGGGCATCCCTGTCTCGTACCGTTGCGGATGTCAAAAGAGTCGGATAAACCTCCGTTGATTTTAAGCCTAGCCGAGGGATTAGTATATAGTGACGAGATCCACTTTAACATATTAGGACCGAGACCCAGGTGTCTAAGACAGGCAAACATGAATGTCCAGCTGACCCTATCGAACGCCTTTTCGGCGTCAGTTGATAATAACATGGTTTCAATTTTGTATTTTTTAGCCCAGAAAATCAGGTTAACCAGTTTGTTCGTATTATCCCTACCTTCCCGACCCGGGACAAATCCCACCTGTTCCGGATGAATTAAATTCGGGAGAAACATTTGTATTCTACGAGATAAAATCTTGGCTAATAATTTTATGTCAGTATTTATCAGTGAGATAGGGCGGTAATTACCTGGGTCTATTGCATCTTTGCCCGGTTTCAGAAGTAATGTAATGTGCGCTGCGAGCGACGATTTATCAAAGGTTTTGCCCGAAGTGATGCAATTAAATGCGGAGCACATAAAGGGTAAAAGTTTCTCTTTAAACGTTTTATAATATGAAATAGTGTATCCGTCCGGTCCCGGACTTTTGCCGGAGGCTGTGCTTTGGAGGGCTATCTCTAGTTCCTCCAACGTAATGACCCCTTCCAGTTGTTCCGCCAAGTCAGGGGAGATAGGTTTCAAATTCGCTGATGTGAGGAATTGGTCAATGTTTTCTCGAAGTGAAGGTGAATGAGCTAGGGACTGGTCGGGTAATTGGTAGAGTGAAATATAAAAGTCTCGAAATATGGATGCAATTTTGTCCGAGATATGTTCAATGGAACCTTGTTTGTTTCGTATTGAGGGAATAAAATTTTTGGATTGTGAGGCTTTCAATACTCTAGCCAGCAGTCTACCACATTTATTGCCATGTTCATAAAAGCGGTGTTTAGTCATAGTAATCACTTTGTTAGTATAGTATTCGAGGTGATTTGCCAATTGTGTTCTAGCCTCTGCCAGATCAGAGAAGATGCTCTCTTGCAGGGTGAGTTTGTGTGTTGCTTCTAACGAAACTATTTTTTGTAATAGGTCATGGTATCGTTTTTCCCGTTCTCTCTTTCTTCGGGCTCCAATTTGGATCAGGAAACCTCATATCACACATTTATGGGCTTCCCAGCAGGAGACTGGTGAGGTTTCTGGCAAGTTATTTTCTGTGAAGTACGTCGTTATTTTGGAGGATATATCCTGAATTACTTGTTCATCTTTCAATAAGGATTCATTGAGTCGCCATGAACTAGTTTTCCGTCTATCGGAAGGAGTCCGTAACGTAAGTGTGATCATGGAGTGGTCAGACCATGTTCTAGGCAATATTTGGCTATTGAGAACGTCCTGTAAAGCATTATGTGAAAGAAATAAATGGTCAATTTTAGAATATGAGCGGTGGCGGTGTGAATAAAATGTGTAGTCTTTAACTGTTGGGAAGAGAATACGCCACGGATCCGCCACTTGTAACTGATGTAAGAGCTTTTTGGTTTTAGTTATGTGCGACCTAGGGACCGCAGTATGGGTGGTCGAGCAGTCGAGCATGGGTTCCATGGGGAGATTGAAGTCCCCTCCTAGAATGAGAGTGCCTTCAGAGAAAGAGAGGAGTTGATCTACTATGCGGGCGAATTCAGTCACTTGGTCTACGTTAGGGAGGTACAGATTAGCCAGGGTGTACATTCGTCCGAGAAACGTGCCCCGTACAAAAATATAGCGGCCGTGGGGGTCGCTTTTTTTGTCCTTAAGTAGAAACTCAAAGTTTCGAGCAATTACTATCGCAACTCCTTTAACCTTCGTGGACTGAGGTCTGCTGTGGTATATATCTGGGTAATGTTTATTATTCCATTTGGGAGTGCAGCCTTCCTTGAAATGTGTTTCCTGTATAAAAGCTATGCTTGCTTTAGTCTTCTGCAGTTCCGAGGAAAGTAAGATCCGTTTTTGAGGGGAGTTGAGTCCGTTAACATTAATGCTTACGACCTGGAATGAATCTGACTTATGTTTTGACATAGTGGAAGCAATACGTAGTCAAATTGGCAGCAATTGATAGGTTTGTGGAGAAGTGTGGTCCCCGCCGCACCAGAGGTGGGAATATAGGAAGTAGTATCGAACACTAAAGAGCAAAAAGGAGAAGTGAGGGAGGAAAGGTAGCAAAGGAGTTCCCTTTCAGATACTAGTATCAGAAAGGGGGAGAGATTGAAAAGCGCTTCTGCCCAAGGGAAGCTTAAAGCATTCCCTGAGTAGATGAATATAGTAGCGCAAGTGTAGAGGGTGGGTATGGGTGGTCGGTGTACTGAACTAAACGGTAGAGCCCCGCCTCCCTGGGCTGGGAAGTGCGAATGTTTCGCCGAAAGGAAAACTAGTATAAGCGTATGGAGAAGGGCTAGTAGGGTGGCCTGAGTCAAGTAAGGTGGTAAAGGTCCTGTGGGGGGTTCAGGAGTGTAGAAGGATAAGCGAAAATGTGAGGGAACAGGCCAAGCAGAAAAAAAAAAAAAAAAAAAAAAAAAAAAAGGGGAAAGCATATAGACAAGAATGAGTAAAGTAAACATGTGAAAAGTCATAACCTGGATCAGCATACTAAATCCCGACCATAACCGCACCTGGAACAAACAGTAAATTTGGGGATGAGGGGAGGCCAAATAGTGCCCGTGAAGAGCAGTAGGTCACCGTCCCGCGTAGGGATTAGTCAGATGTGTTAGTGAGGGATATTGAGGCACCCCTACTAGCTATACATATAGCAAAGAGAGGGTAGTCCCAGGAACGGTATGGAGGGCAGTAAATAACAAATTGACAGGTTGGGAAATCCCCCTTTAAATTGTGGTTATGGGTCATGCAAGTATAGGTATCGACACTCTCTTAGGTACCTGGAAGCAAGGCATAGGCATACAGACTTACAGATATAAACACATGTGCACATCAAAAAACATATCCATTGTTGCAGTGGGGGTAGCAAAAGGAAAAAAAAAAAAAAAAAAAAAAAAAGGGGGGGGGAAGGGGCAAACAGGTGAGAATGGGTAAGGTAAACATGCAATAAATCATAACCTGGATCAGCATTACAAATCGTAACCACAACAGTACCCGGGACACACATTAAAGTTGGAAATAAAATGAGGCCTATGGTGAGGGAGATCCCCAACTTGGTGCTGAGAAAAGCCCTGCGAGGCGGGAGGAAGTATCAGGCCACTGTCTCGCAGTGATGCTATCCATATGAGCCAGTAAGGAATACCGAAGTACCCCCACTAGTTACATATAAACCAAATAGAGGGTAACCCCATTATCCGTATGGATGGCAATAATTAACAAACCCAGGAGGTTAGTGAACCCCCTTTTAGATTATGGCTAGGGGTCCTGCAGGTATATGTATCAATAGGCACTCATGTACCCGGGAGAAAGGAATACGCATACAAATGTACATATATAGACACATGTGCACATCAAAACACAGTCCCAGAATTTCAATGGGGGTATCAAGGGGAAAAAAAAAAAAAAAAAAAAAAAAAAAAAAAAAGGGCTTGAGTAGGCTGAAAGAAGGCGATGGTTTTGCATCTGAAAGGATTCGCCGAGCAGTGCAGAATAAAAATAAGCACAACAGAAATCAAAGAATCACATAAGTACAGTGGATCAGCACTTGAAATGGAGAAACTTCGTGGAACCAGGGCTAGCATGAGAGTCCCATAGAGCAGCATAAAGGGGGTGAGCAAACCCAAAATGGGGTAGAACCAAACAGAAACAGTTCGTGCGAAAACAGTGTATGTGATCCATGTATGGGGGTGTGTGACGCAGTAACCGGTAAACTGTAAACTGTGTTGCCCTGTCCCACGAGGCATAAAGTGACACGGAACGCCATTTAGTCACCACTTAGGGGCAGAGTTACCAAAAGCCTCAGGTGTAATGTACAAGAACATCTCGGTAGTAGAGGCTTGAGTAGGTTGGCCGGCCTGGTCAATACTTGAGGGGGGGCAAAAAAAAAAAAAAAAAAAAAAAAACCACTCTATCCCAGAACCCCCCACACACTCTGTGGCTCAGGGGCCCCGGGTAAAAGTTCATGAAAGTACAGTCTCATGGTGGGCCAAGCTATAGTGTCGAGCCATCAATGCCACAAGGGTTACCCGCGTAGGCCCATGGAGAGGAAGATCTTCCAAAATACGAATCGGTATCACAACCGGAATGGTTAAATTGGGACAGCAGTGCCCTGAGAGGGAGTGCGTCCCCCCGATAAACAAGGCCTCAACCGGGTATCAGTGCGTTAGATAAACTTGAGGTGGCTAACTTGGTAATGGGGCCGTATGCGGCACAAGGCCAGCTGCGTGGCCTGGAACAAGTAATAACAAAGTACCGTATGGTACAAAAAACTCACGTGTCCCGGATTTTAGCCCGATCCAAGGGTGGGTCGTCATCAGCATACACAAATCTGCTCCACTCTTGTAGGTCTAGGCCCGGTAGGCCTAGGTTTTTGAAGAAGAATGGTGCGTCGGAGGGTTCCTTGAGGGCGTAGTTTTCCCATTTTTGTTCGCAATAAGGGCGAACGGAAAGCCCCACTTATAGCTTATATTACTGGACTTCAGGAGTGAAGTGGCTTCCCGTAGTAGGCGCCTCTGGTACACCGTAGAATGAGCCAGGTCCTGGTAGAGTTCGATGGTGTCATCCCCCAGTTTCACCGTCTTGGCTTCTCGGGCCCTGCGCAGGATCCTCTCCTTCGTGGTGAAGTAATGGAGACAACATAATATGTCACGCGGTTTGCCTGCTCTGGCACTTGCGACCCGGTGGACTCTGTCCATGGGGATCTCCGTATCCGCCTCTTGTTCCAGGAGCTCGTTAAAAAGATCGGTGAGTAGTTGTCGTAGCTCCGTTTGGGGCACATCTTCGGAGACCCCCCGAATCCTTAGATTGTTGCGCCTGTTGCGATTTTCAGCATCCTCAAGCAGTCGTCGGAGGACGAAGAGGTGGCGTGCCTGCTTAGTGAGTTGAGCTGCGTTGCGTTGAACTGATATCGCAAGGCCTTCCTGCGCAGTTTCAAGCGTGCCGATTCTCACAGACAAGGCCGCCAGATCCTGTTTAATCTCCGCGGTTTCTATCTTCTGAGCCTCCTTTATATCATCCAGCAGACGGGTTAAATCAGTCTTCTGCGGCAGGGCTGTAATCAGGGCCAGTATGTCCGTCGGCAGCGGAGGAGATAGCATTGGCGGGGAGGAAGGTTGCGATCCTCTCGGGGAATCACCCGCGTGGTCTCCGTCGGCCATATTGGAGTCGCTATCGCGTGCTGGTGATGAGGAGGATTTGTTGAAGAATTTATCAATTTCTTTTTCTTTTCGGGTCATCGGGGGTCTCTGTGGTAGCCCCTGCGAAGAACCCTTTTGGGATTTCTTCATGGTTTCGGCTAGAATTCTGATAATCAGGCTGATTATGTGCCAGGGAAGCGGGAGCTCCAATTCTGTGCTGCCGTTCACTCCGCCATCCAAGCCACGCCCCCGAAAAACATATTTTTGTACAAATACTGTACACTGCTTAGACAAAAGTAGTTCCATAAACATTTTAAGATGCTTGTTAGTAGACAAATTGATAGTAAATGCTGAACATAACACAAGTACAATGCTTAAATCTTGCCTAATACCTAATTAATTTCTGATAAGCAGCTGCACCTTTTTAATTAGGTTCTTTCCCTTACCATCTAGAGAGTGCAATGTTGGAAATAATGTGGAGAGAATCATATAAAATACAGTACCAATTAGCAATCAATTACCTACACTCTTGGGAATAAACAGTCACAAAAGTAAAGTGTAGAAAAATGGTAGACTCAATAAAACAAATATAATATTTAGACATAGTAACGTTAATCAAAGTAATAAAAACATCCTAGTTAAAGGTCAGTTTGGAAATAATTCACTTTGTAAAATGAAATGCAATAAAAGTTTTGGATGTGGAAAGAAATACATTTATCATGTCTATTTTGGATTTCTTATTGCAGAAGAAACATAACTGAACATCTGTACAGCTATTTAAATATAATATATTAAGTTATAAGGTATATATACTCAATAAGGTGAAACAATACCTTAAATGATATATTATATATATCATTTAAGGCATTGTTTCACCTTATTGTTTGTGGTTTTTGAGTTATTCACCTCCTCTGATGCAGCACAAAATGGTGAGAAATGCGTCAGGAGGGAGTGGCTAACATGAGCTATGCAGACAGAGGGAAGACACTGTCATGTGGTATGATATGAGTTTATTTTTCATTATTATATAATTTATTGTTGTGGTGTTTGTTCATTAGAAAAAGCTTGAAGTGAGTAACCGTGCATATCTATTTGATTATTCAGCAGTTCTCGAGTTCTAGGATCCAAATAATAGCAACCATGCATTGATTTAAATTAAAGAAAAATGAATAGGAGGGGGCCTGAATAGAAAGACGAGTAAATAAATGTAGCAATAACAAAATATTTGTAGCCTTTTAGTACATTTGTTGTTTAAATGGGGTCAGTGATCCCCATTTGAAAGCTGGAAAGAGTCAGAAGAAGAAGGCAATTAATTGGCCATTCTTTAACAAACTAAAATTGAACTTGAAGGTAAACCACCCCTTTAATAAACGTGATCTCTTTATATTTAAGTTTTTGGTAACACCTTATGTCATTGTCTTAAGCAAGCAAAGATGAAATTCACGCAAGTAAAGTAATCTGAATTTATATTGAGGGTAATTTATATATATATATATATATATATATATATATATATATATATATATATATATATATGTATACCAATAGTTTCCAAACCAGCACTCCCTTTAGTGAAAAAAATGTAATTTTTATTATTACATAGTATCTACTTCCAACGTTTCGGTCCCCATTGGGACCTTTTTCAAGGATGATACACAGTGTTATAAAACAAAATACCCTTGTGCCTCACAATTAAGATTTTGTTTTATAACACTGTGTATCATCCTTGAAAATGGGGACCGAAACGTTGGAAGTAGATACTATGTAATAATAAAAATGTAATTTTTTTCACTAAAGGGAGTGCTGGTTTGGAAACTATTGGTGTATGCAAAAATTACCATGGGCCCCTCTCTCTTTTATATTGCCTTGGAGTGCAGATCACAACCCCTGCTACAATTACGATCCTGCAAAAACTGATGCAGTAGTTGCTCATATTGATGTCCTTCATTTAAAACACTTGCTCCTACAGATGATCCCTAGCTAGTCTGCTAGGCAAACACCATTGTGCCTGCCTAGACAGATTTGATGAATCTCTGGTATGTCTGATAACAAAGGGGTTTACACTGTGGTCTGTATCAATAGGAGCAGCAGACTTGGGCCTAAAGAATCACATGCAGATATGATTGGAATGCTGATTGCTAGAACTGATGCATTTCCTTATAATTTTGAGTACAATTTCATCCAAATCCAATTCATCAAAACATGCAAATGTAATTGCATGTGTATTAACGTATTGAAAGCAATTCCACCTGGCATGAATACATGTGTAAAAACAATGATGCTGGAATTGGGGGAGGAAAAGCTAAACTCTGGGTAAAAAAACATGCATCTAAAATTGAACTTTGCAAGCTGCATGTTTGTAAATGAGCCCACTAACTGCAGCTGTGGTTTCATCTTCCATTGCCCCACTATGTGGAGAAGTCAATAAGGAATTACCTTAAGCCTGTTTAACAAGGTTTTTCAATCTAGTTCTATTCTTTCTGTAGCAAGAAGATGTCAGTTCTGGTACACAATGGGTTATGATTGGACCAACAATGCCGACATTTGGTTTATTGAACATATTTAGATTTTATATATCTGCTTATGAAATGTTCATCCATTCCAAATGCCATCTAATGCTAAGATAAGTGATCCTTATGATTCCTCTTCTTTATTTCAATTCCGTGCATTTCAGTAATAATGAAATAAAACTGAATTACGCGTGAAAATGCTATTCTACGTACAATATGAATTTTTTAGTAAAACAGTTGTGACATGATATATTATTATCTAAAATAAGATGTAATATACTAAAGTTAAATGCATACCTTATAAATGCTAAGGAAATAACATAGTCAGTATTCACTGTAATAGTCCAGTCACAGTCTCTGCTGTGAGGATATGGGTGAGGGAAATTTGGTGAAAGAATAAATCCAGCAGACCCAGTCAGGTTACCTCCACATGGTGCTGAAAATGGAAAACATATTTTTTTAACAAACACAACAGCAACTATCCTATGGTAGTCAACAGTCATCAATGCATTGTCAATCATATACTTAAATATGAATGATGCCTACTAAAACCTTAATTTCGTTACTGGCTCTTTAAATAGCAATTAACCCTTGGCAATCCAGGGGCCCTGTGTCCCTTTTGCCTTTAAAAAGCACTGGGAACTGAGATTTACAGCGCAATGCCTCTACCTAGGGAACACTGAGGAGCAAACTTCAGGGGATTTCCCCTTGGAAAAAAACACACAGTTTGCAAATGAGAAAGATATAAACGTTATATAAAACAGTAGTGAAATAACATGGACAATCTAATACACAATGCACTCCTGCATTGGGGACAAATGAGACCTACCTATCGCACTATTAGGTACCTGACTGTTTCTCCAATACAGTCCTTTTTATTATCAAAGTCCCAATCCTCAGGAAGGGGTTAATGATCACACAGTTTAGTTCAATTGAAATGTCCCTTCCCAAGAGCTCTTATAACCCAGGTAGCGCTACCTTTCCCAAAATTACCTCTCCCTTTGGAGCTTGGCAGCCACTCCCATGTAGCAGGTAAATGTACAAGACCAGTCCTCAAACCAGGGCCCCACATTTTTATCCTTGTCAGTATCCTCCCTTGGGTAGCTCACTCACTAGGGTGCTCTTAGAGGCAGTCACGCTGGAGATTACAGGCAGCTTTGCAGCAGGATCAATGTCACCAGTGGCACCTTTCACCTCCTGAGTCTCTAGCAGATTGGCAGGGAACAAGATGTCTCTCTGTATGTCTAGAGATGCAGCAGCTTCTCTACACTCTTGGACAGTCTCCCAAAAACTGTTTTTGGCTGGATGATGTAGAATAGAACCCATGTTAAGCTCTGTTGGAGACCCTGTACATTTGGCTCCAAAGTTAGTCACACCCTCTCTCCCAAGGATTAGGGATGTCGCGGACTGTTCGCCCGCGAACTAATTCGCGCGAACATCGACCGTTCGCGTCCGCCGAATGTTCGCGAACGTCGCGCAACGTTCGCCAATTTGGGTTCGCCTTAGCTGGCGCTTATTTTTGCCCTCTCACCCCAGAGCAGCAGATACATGGCAGCCAATCAGGAAGCTCTCCCTCCTGGACCACCCCCACACCCCCTGGACCACTCCCCTTCCATATATAAACTGAAGCCCTGCAGCGTTTTTTCATTCTGCCTGTGTGTGCTTGGAAGAGCTAGTGTAGGGAGAGAGCTGTTTAGTGATTTGAGGGACAGTTGATAGTAACTTTGCTGGCTAGTAATCTACTTGATACTGCTCTGTATTGTAGGGACAGAACTCTGCAGGGATTTGAGGGACAGTGAGTTTAGGTTAGTTAGCTTTGCTGACTAGTAATCTACCTTCTACTGCAGTGCTCTGTATGTAGCTGCTGTGGGCACTGCTTCTGATCTCATCTGCTGACTGCTGTAATAACCCAATAGTCCTTGTAAGGACTGCTTTTATTTTCTTTTTTGTTTTTTTACTTTGCTACTATAAGAGCCCAGTGCTATTAGTCTAGCTGTGTTGGGGAGTGGGACTGGTGTGCTGCTCCTCCTAGTAGTTCACCACTACCAGCACCAACCAGAGTCAAAATTGTTACAAAGTATCTTATTTGCACCTGTTAGCTGTTCTGAGCTCTCTGCCAAAAGCTAATTAAGTTAGAAACTGTTTTTTTTCTGGCTGTTCAGTTCAGAGAAAAGAGGGACTGGTGTGCTGCTCCTCCTAGTAGTTCACCACTACCAGCACCAACCAGAGTCAAAATTGTTACAAAGTATCTTATTTGCACCTGTTAGCTGTTCTGAGCTCTCTGCCAAAAGCTAATTAAGTTAGAAACTGTTTTTTTTCTGGCTGTTCAGTTCAGAGAAAAGAGGGACTTTCCAGTACAAAAGAGGGACAGGGGGTTGAGTGGTCAAAAGAGGGACAGTTGGGAGGTATGCAAGTGCCACCTAGCTGTGTGAGCTTTTTCACATTCTGTCTAAATAACAATAATAATTCCGTGTCTGTAAACATCACCTGAGTGATGTTTTTACAGCAGCAATAATATATTCCGTACCCACTACTGTATACGTTGCCCTTGCAGGCATTGTTTGCCCAGTCTTTAACCAAGTGCCACCTAGCTGTGTGAGCTTTTTCACATTCCGTGTCCAGAAACATCACCTGAGTGACGTAGTGTGATTTCTGCCCTTTACAGCACAAAACGCAGCGCTGTGTCAACAATGTATTTTTCAGATACATTTTTGCCCTTGATCCCCCTCTGGCATGCCACTGTCCAAGTCGTTGCACCCTTTAAACAACTTTAAAATCATTTTTCTGGCCAGAAATGTCTTTTCTAGCTTTTAAAATTCGCCTTCCCATTGAAGTCTATGGGGTTCGCGACGTTCGCGAACCGTTCACATTTTTGACGCAAGTTCGCGAATATGTTCGCGAACATTTTTTCCGCCGTTCGCTACATCCCTACCAAGGATGCACTGGAGTGCCCAGTCAATCGGATGGCTCTCCAGCCTGTAACTGGGCTGGATGATATAACCGACAGAAAAACAGGGGAAGGATCATTTTCCAGACAATGGTATTGTTTCTGATCTCCAAGTTGTATCATAACAACATTCTCATAATATTCTCTATCTAGCACTACAATTGAAACCCCCCTCCCTTTATCAGATTTACGTATTACCATTTTTTCATTATCCTTAAGGGATTTCAGTGCCTCATATTCCATTTTAGTTAAATTATTATGTTGTTTTCTTTCAACTTCCTCCTTGTTTTTAGTTTTATTAGATAGATCAAATCATCACATACCAATGTATAGAAACGATCCAAAAAGGGACCATTGTGTTTTAAAAAAATGCTTTTAAATTACACTATTAACATGGTAATATAGAATTGAGTGCATATCCCTTTAAGGATAATTGAGTGAAATTGTCAATAATTGTGGATAGCTATAAAGTTGCGTGTTGTGAAAAACATGTCATACTCTAAACGCATCAGTTATTGAGGCTGGGTCGATGCTAACATGATATTTATATTTGTCAATAAATAAAGAAACTTTTATTCATCGCAAACCAGCGTGTCCTAGAAGTCCGTATCTGTGATGTACTATAGAACCCAGTTTGCATTTTATATTGAGTCAAGAATAATTGTACAATTATGTTAATGAAGTGATGTTTCTCTGTCCAGTATTTCCAATCTGTCACTCAATATACAAATATAATTTGTTAAGATTAAGCCTTAGTTCTTTTAAATTTTTAAGTATTTGGGCCTCTTTATTTGTACCACAGGTTTAATATAGCATATGCCATTATCTGAGCAAATTTTTCCCGGTTCAGATATACTTTCAATTAATAGAGATAATAGAAATTAACTTCACTTGCAAGCCACAGGATGTCAACAGCCCTTTGACAGTTTTAAGCACCTCTAGGCAGGAAACTCAGCAGCAAGTGTCAGAAAGTACATACAATCCCCATTGGGTCTTGGACATTGTTAGATGACATTTCCTTGGTTGTAATTTCTCCTCGGAGTGATATCACAGTTTAAGGTCAACTGCAAATGGCATCACTCAAAGTTCATTTATATCTTGTTCTCTTTCTTTTAGTCCTCTCCTCTCATGAATAGCTACAGTATTAACACACATTTAGAATAAAAGTACACTGTTGTAATTCTATGGGGCAAATTCACTGAAGGGCGAATTTTCACCAGCGACCACTTTGCCACACTCCACTCCACCAGATGCTAACTAATTCACTAAAATGTGAAGTTTCTTATCAACAGCCGAATGCTAGCAAGCATTTTACAGCAAATTTTCATTCATTTCTGCCTAGCAAAATGTAGCTAGCACTCTTATGCTTACGTTAATTTGAATAGGGAGAGTACCTAAAAGTCATATGGACATCTTTATTAGTAATGTTGGTGCAAATGCTTGAAGTGGCTACTTTTTCAAACACATGTCCAATGAGCCATAATAAGTTGCCAGCGTTTTTTATAAATGTAATGCATTTCCGGCATACGGGATATGATGTAACTGACATAAGATTGAGGAAGATGTAGCTTTGTTTTATCAGTTCGCCTGTTCTGAGGTGGAGAAGTAAACTCTGGCGATAGAGGTAACGTTCAGTATAATTTCCGACTTAGTGAATTTGCGGAGTAAGGATCGTTTGCCAGATCAAAAAGTTGCCACTTGAAACTGCCACTTCATCCTTTAGTGAATCTGCACCTACATGTCTGCATGAAAGCAATTTGCAATATTACAAGTCAAAAAAACACACGTTCTTCTATATCACAGCCTGGCAGCTTAATGATCATTTACCCAATAAAATAGGAAACAAGAAACCAAACAATGTTATCTATTAAAAATTTGACTTCGACCATTCACATTCTAAAGATTGCTGTTTTAGCCTATGGGGGATCTCCTAGAACCTATTTGGAGTCAATTGGTGGGCTTTTCAAAATCAAAGGTTTTTTTTTAGGAAAAGCTTTGAATCTAATTCGATTGAATGTACTTTTCCTTTGGTTCGTATGATTCTAATTCGGCCGAATACATACCTATTAGATCGAAAAAGGACCTATTCGACCAAATAATTTTGTTTGGTCTTTTTTAATTCAAATTTCAACGTTTTTTTCAATTAGTAATTCCACCCTTGATAAATATACCTCAAGACTAATGCCACGAAAGTAATACATTCTATGTTTGTTTGAAAAACATATGCTTTGTCCACCTACAACTGTGAATAGCTTGAAGTAAGGGTTGGAGGGGTCACAAAAAATTGTTTGCTAGGTGTTTTTTAAAGGGATGTTGTATTAGAGAATATTAAACTTCTTTATTACATTTTATTCTGTTTTCAGCCAAGCTGTAAAACCTGATGGTATTGTATACTGAATGGGATCATAATCCCACTTTATCAATTAAAGACCACTACTCCTTTTCTTAGGGTAAGGTCACACTGGGTCATTCAGGGAGATTTAGTCGCCCATAAAATACAAGCATGCACAGTGTCTCACTTAAAACATTTTTTGGTGCAATTTAACCATTATACAAATCACATTAGTGGAGCCGTACAAGGCATTTTAACACAACACACCACAATGCATTGTCTCCCCCCAGTCTGCCTACCTTATGTTAAAGCCACTCCCTCCTGACGCGTTTTGCACTAATGGGCGCGTCATCAGAGGAGGTGATGCCACACAAGGAAACTTCAGGCGACTTCGGAAAATGAAGCGCCGTGTGTGCCACGCTGCAGTCGATTTCTCATTCTTGCAGGCGGAATACAGGGGGAAGCAGTTCGGGGAGATTAGTCGCTCCAAAGAAGAGGCGATAAGTTGCTGGGTGACTAAATCTTCCCGAATTGTCCAGTGTGACCTTACCCTTAGGTAAACCCTTACTAGATGAAAGTATCCAAGCGGAATTTATTTATATAGCATCACAAATGTACACATCGCTTTACAAAGTGTAAACGCAAACATGGGGTGCATTTATTATAAATGCATTGCACATGGCATTGTAGCCCCTTACTCATCAAGGTCACTATTTATGAAGAATGATGTTCCTGCCCTGTAAACCTTACAATCTATTAGGCTAAGGCTAGGTTTTTTTAAATGCAAACATGATGGTTTTATAGCCAAAATCTATCCCATGTGTGAAGTGACGTGTGAATAGCATTCCCATCACTACACACAGGTGCAGGTTAGATTGGTGAAGATAATGCAGTGTGTGCCTTAGGTGATATGTTCTCCAGATTAGAAAGTTTGTAAAAAGTATTTTTACAGTTAAATGTTCAGGACAGAGAACAGTCCTAGATCCTCTGCATTTTAAGAGGACATTTGGGAAGAAAAGAAAATCTAGGAATGGCATCATCCCTTAGAGATATATGATACAAATTGTTAGAATAATGATGATGATTGTATTCTTATTTTGAGTTTAGATTTATTGTAAAATATGAACATAAATAGCCAAATAAATAATGACCAATAACAGATGCATTCTAGGAAAGACATTCAGATTATACCTATACAAGATGGAGGACTGGGCTGCCAAAAGAATCGATTTTCCACTTGTATGCAAGTTATTCTTTCTTCTCCTTGTAACTCATAACCTGTGTCACATTGAAAAATAACTGTGTCCCCAGGCTCTCGACCGTCCCCATTTCTGGTTCCATTCATGGGGACTCCAGGGTCTCTACATGCTGTGGCAACCGAACCTAAGAATAAAATAATATTTCATTGACAAAAAGTAAAGGAAATATATACCCCCAAAATGAATAGTTAACCAACATTTTACATCATATTAAGTGGCATATAAATTAACCTTACCAAACTGGAATGTACAGTATATATATTTATATATCAGCAATTATTGCCCTTTTGCATCTCTTACCTTGAGCCTCCAGTAATTGGTTCATGTGACCTAACTGTGGTTGATTTGTGTGCATTTTGAATCATACAACCCCAGAGGGTGGCTGTTTTCTATTTAGGATTACCTAATGGCACACTAGAAAGTATATTTTTATGTATATGGTTTATTTAGAGGAAGCAGGGCTTTACATATTGGTTTTTTTTATGCAATATATTTCTACCTCAACCTACATTGTTTGTGGGTATAGTTTCCCCTAATGTTCCTCTTCAACTCATTTGCAACACTTATATGTTCTTGTTATTTGGGGCATGTATAGTGGTTAGCCTGCCCAAAGCAGCATCTAAGCACACTGACATTTTGCGAAAGATTTGCAGACATGCAGTGCAACCTTTCTACAGAAGAATTTTATACTACTTTGATATTACTTACCATCATTTGAATACTTTTTATGTTACATGCCCAGTAGCACAAACTAATAATATATTGTATTAAAAAGTGTTATATCAAGACCAAAAGTTCAATCTTAAATGAAAAAATAAATACAATGGAAAAACATGTTATTCTAATTAAAAGAATGTGACGTCTTGCTTTGCACAATGTAGTTAGCAAAAATAGAAACCTAAAATGCCAATTGAACGTTTATAAACAAAAATAAAGTAAAAGACCAAGGACAGACCCTGAAGGAGGTACACTAAGGGGTAATTTACTAAAATATGAATGTATTTTTTATTAAAGAAAGCTCGACCAAACTCCCATCCATGATTTTACCTTATTTATCAATAAATAACTCAAAAAAGTCAGGTCAGGAAAAAACTTGATAAAACCAGTGAAAACTCAAACCATACAAATTGTTTTACTTTACTCCCAAATCTCTAGATTTTTTATCTATCACCAGAGAACCCCAAATCTTTTGGATTATCTGGCTAAACCCAGTGCAGACCACAATATCTTCAAATTGACATAGGGACATCTGCCTTGATTTATACATGAAAATCGCAAGGTTTGAGTTGCCGGGTTTTCTCCAAAAACTATCCAACCACTCATGTCAAACCAGTAAGCTTATACTTTTCAGGCTAAGATTAATATCTATTAGCACTTTGCCTTCTGCATTATACTAGAGATCAAAGGAAAATGAAATAAAGTACTTGGCAATCACAGGGATTTTCTCTGTTTTTAATGCTGTGAGATGAATACTATCAGAGGTTGGACCTTTATTTAGTTTCAAATGTTCCAGACTTTCTTGAATATCCATCCAACAGTGCCTCAATTATTGAAATGCGGTCAATTAAAAAGAAGTCTTCATTAATGGTTTTCAATTGTTTACATCAGAATCAGATAGACACATACATTTACAATTTATGCTTTTTCCTGCTCTTATTAGCAAATCTGCCACCCTGTGATTTCAAGGGACTTGTTTAATTTTTTTTAAATAAATATATTTTGCTTTTCACTGAAATGTCTTTTTGCCGACTGCTTATTTGCATGCTTTTTAGACCTCTGGCTAACCTGAATACCTTAAATTTGCTAGCCAACCTATAAGCTTTCTTTCAAACTGGAATGGTATAACTGGGTGTATAACTGGGTATAACTCTAAAAAGATATTTCCCCCAGTTAACAGGTTATAGAGATGTCTTTATATTGGCAAAGTTTGCCAATGTTGTGTAGGTCATGAGAATTGAGAACTTTTTTTTAAATAATCCCAGTGAGCAATAAGGAAATATTCTCTAAAGACTGAGTCAATTAGTATCCAAATTAATACATATAATTGTTTCATTTGTCAACAGACAAAGAAGTGACCTTATAAAACATGCTTTACAATGTCCCAGAGGAAAATGTAATTCATAGCTCAATGTAAAATGAAAAGACAGAAACTCAGAAATAATAAACATTTTCCTTTTTCCTTTCAGAAGGATTTTGCAGGAATAGAATGAAATTGGTATTTTAAATTATTACAGATGTCCACTGTACTTACAAATATGAACAGAGGAAATGGTATAGAAATGTCAGTTCTTCTTTTTGAATGGAAAATCAGACTTCATCCCTACTGCTCTATTCCTTTCATTTGGCTAAATTAGAAAATGTAGTTTTAACCAGTAAAACATGTGCATGCCTAATCTCCCACCATACAATATAGAATTAAATCCAATGATTGGCCAGTCATGTCCATGCCCTAATAGCAAAGAATGGTAATGTATTATTCATGAGGAGATGCACAACTGGGAGCAACAAAGGAGTTACACAGGAAGTAATTTGGGGCAGTGCATTTTGCATATTATGTAGCAGCACAATGTGCACTAATTATTGAAATAATACTAGAACTTTGGTAAGCTACAGTATACTAAAATTACTAAAATTATTCCAAGGCTTCTTCTCCTTCTAACAAATGGAGCTAAAATGATTTTCCACAAAATGTGAAACATTGTCAGACTCATTGAAAATTATGGGAATGCAATTTTAAATTAAAAAAAAGCACACAGTCATGATTTGTGAGTCTTTTTAAAACATTTTAATTCAATTTGTGATAAACCTGCCCTCCAAGTTGCCTGGGTGTAGTCACCCATGACAATCAATTAGGTATTTATCTTCCATAATCGAAATGAGGACATCTTGACAATGATATCATCATATTTAAATGAACAATATAATAATGTTTGCAGCCTGCAATAATTCACCATCATTTCCAAAGTTTAAAGCAATGTATATTTTTTTTAAATACTCAGATATTTTGTTGTGCATGTCTTAGCTCCAGGATTATTATTATTATTATTATGTTGCTGCCAATACATTCATACATCCTAGATATGTATGAACACCATACAGGCAGCCAATGGACATGTGTGCAAGGCAGATACATTATAAATTAATATAAATAATACAAATTCATTTTAAAAGAAATTCATCCAAGATGACTGAATTTGCCAGCTTCATTTGGAGCATATTTTTATGATTTGATCATGCCTGCCTTCTCTGAATAGACTTTCCAAGTAGAAGCAATACATCTAGAAAATAAGAGAAAAAGAACACTTCCTCTACTTGGCAGGTGTGCTTAAATTGTCTTAAAATGTATTCAAAATTGAACACACATGCAAAAAGTTCCATAATAAACCCAGAATTAAGTAATTCCTATTATCTCATGATTGTCATATTTGCAAACAGAACTGATGGATGCTCAGTGGAGGCTGCTGAAGCCATCAAAAAATTAACATGATTAATGTGACATAACATACTATTTATATCTAGCCAGTTCATGTAAAATAATTATCTTTTAAAGGGCATTTTTACTTTAAGTTACATTTTCCACTTCCTCTGATACAGCTAGAAAGAGAAAGCTGTACAAGGTCCATTTTAAACTCATATGTATGCCCATACAGGTATGGGAACAGTTATCCACAATGCCCTAGTCCGGGTGTTTTATGGATAATGGATCTTTCCATAATTTATATCCTCATACATTATGGGGGTTATTTATCAGAGGTCATATTTTAGAGCTATGTGAGCTTTTTTAGACCTCACATTATCTTGAATGAACTCACAATTCAAATAGTTTCTAATTTAAGAACAAACTGGAATGTAAAAAACTCAAATCAGTGAATTTGGGTTTACCAACCCGAGAACTCAAATTGATCGAGTTTTCGGCAGGAAAAAAAAATCGAATCGCTCGAATTGATTGAGTTTTGATTGAGAAAAAAAAACACTAACATCATGAAGGCTATTAACATCTTCAAATGGTCCAAGGGACCTCTGCCATTGACTCCTACATGACCTCAACAGGTTTTAGAGGGTGTATTTTCAGATTCAAGCGATTCCTAGGGTCAGGGTATAATAAATCTTAAGACATTTCAGTTATTATTTTTTAAACTGAAAAATCTATTTTTGACTCAAAAATACTCTCAAAAACTTGAATTGTTTGTGGAAAACCCAACTTGATCTTTAATGCATTTACCCCTAAGTCTACTAGAAAATTATGTAAACATTAAGGGGCATATTTATCAAGGGTCGAATTTCAAATTGAAAAAACGTCAAAATTCAAATCAAAAAGACCAACCAAAATTAAATCAAAGTTTTTTTGATTTAATAGCTCCATATTCATCTGAATCGTACAAATCAAAGGAATTCAATTCAAAGTTTTTCCCAAAAAAACCTTCTATTTCTCAAAGTCCACCAATTGTCTCCAAATAGGTTCTAGGAGGTCCCCCGTAGGCTTATACTGTACAGCAATTCAGCAGGTTTTAGATTGTGAAAGGTCAAAGTCGAATTTTATCAGTACATGATCAATTTTGATATTCAAATTTTCAATTTTTTTTCTTTCAAATTTGAATAGAATTTGGACTAGTCGAAGTACATAAAAAATAGCTTGAAATTCTAATTTTTTTCATTTGAAAATTCACCTTGACTTTTGATAAATCTGCCCCTAAATAAACCAAATAGGCTGGTTTTGATTCCAGTAAAGATTATTGAATTTTGGTTTGGATCAAGTACAAGTTACTGTTTTATTATAACAGAGAAAAGGGAAATCATTTTTTAAATTTTTTGGATAAAATGGAGTCTATGGGAGATGACCTTTCCGTAACTCTGAGCTTTCTGGATCACGAGTTTCTGCTTAACCAGTTCAATATCTGTACTAGGTAAAGCTAAACATGAAGAAAGGGCACAGGATACACAGCAGCAGCAGATAAGCTCTATAGCATGCAATGGGATTCTTCAGAAATGATCTATTTAATGTGTGTCTTGAGCTTCAATGGCTGCCCCCATGGCTACAAATCAGCTTGTTTATCTAAACTATAGTTGATTATCTGAAGCAAACACATCCGTTTTGCTGTTTATTGTTAAAATTGGGTCTATTATAAATATTCATTAGCTATTTCTTCAATTGTGTAGACAGATGAAAAAATAATTTGTTTTCAATTTCTGCTTTTTCCCTGCACTAAAAACTAACTCAACTCTGATATCAAGGGTTCTTGCTTAATTTTTTTTTTACAATCTATATTCTTATATAAATAGATATTCATTACTCCATGTTGTAATTCCCTTTTCCATGTCTATTTTAGCCTGTCTGATAATTTTGTTTGCATGCTTTATTGACATCCTTGTACTTGATCAAATATATTTATTAAGCAACATTTTAAAGACATTCTATTTTTCTACTCTATCTGACCCAATGAAAAGCATTTCCCAGTTAATATGTTTCAGAGATGCTCTTATCCTGGCAAAGCTTGCACATCTTAAAGTTTTTATTTTAGTCACTTCCCTATAATCTGAAAGGAGGCCATGTTATGATTGCTATTCCCTAAGTATTCCCACACACAAATGCAAGAGATGAGTTTGGTATTATTCGTTATTCAAATCGTTAGGGAAGAACAAGGTGCTCCAGAATTGTTTGCAAAGTAACTCACCGAACAGTGAAAGTGGTCCGGGTTCACCAGCCCCAGACCCCCAGCTTTAGGGAGCTGTACAGCAGAAGATAAGGAAGCAGAGCTGACTGGAACTCAAACGGATCCATAAGACCATAGATATCCAATTAAAAAATTAATTTATAGAAAAGTTAAAAATATAGCTGCATCTCCATCCACCCTACGTGTTTCGCACCCCTCATGGTGCTTAGACATGGGCTTTGCGCATTTTCCCCATAATACTTTAGCTCACCTCCCCTGCCTAGTTTAAACACTCCTTTGGCCTCTATGTTACAGCTACATAGGTTGTATCTATACCCCAAGGGAAAATTAGCCTAGTGCTCTAGGAATACAAACCCTTCCTTCCCACACCAAGACGTTAGCCACACATACAAATATGCCACTATACGTGGACTCATTGATGAAACTGGGCCATCATATTGGACCTAAGAGCTACATTACCATAACTTTCCTGACAATACTAATTAATTTTTTTCATCATCTCTGCAATTGAAAATCACTTGGACAATCTTTCAACTATATTTTATGATGGAAGAATGTCTTGGCCCATTCATTATGGTTCACAAAATGATTACATCATTACATTATTACTATTGTGTAAGACAATAGGAGAAAAGCTCATGAAGTGCATGCAATCAACCCAAAACGTTTTGAAATTAAAGAATTAATTAAATCATATTGTTGGAATATTCTTTAGTAAACATAGCACAAACAACTTACTTGAAAACTGAATAGCAAAGCCTGATTTGCTGATGTAAAAATCTGTGTCAAATTGAATTGTAACAATGTTAAGGGTACTGTGAATCCCTTCTGGGATAAGAGAGCCACTTATTTCTTTCAGCAGCATTTCATTTTCAAGTGGTCCATCCCAAACCCGCAGTATGTCATGTGATGCCTCTGTATCAAAGGCAAGAAACTGAAGGCTGCGAAAGCAAAAAAAAAATTGCACTTTTGTATCTGTCATGTTTAAAAAAATATTTAACTTTTGCATTTACATAATGTAGTATATATATTTATTATACATTTAAAAAATACAGTATATTCTCAGAAGAACAGTAGGGATGTAGCGAACTGTTCGCCGGCGAACTAGTTCGCGCGAACTTCGACTGTTCGCGTCCGCCGCAAGTTCGCGAACGTCGCGCGACGTTCGCCAATAGGCGTTCGCGTCAAAATCGGTCGCCCATTCGACCATTCGATCGCTAAAATCGAACGATTTTCGTTCGATTCGAACGAAAATCGTTCGATCGAACGATTAAAATCCTTCGATCGTTCGAATCGAACGATTTTCGGATGATCGAAGTTCGCGAACAGTTCGCGAACAGTTCGCAAATTATGCCGGTGTTCGCGAACGGCGTTCGCGAACACATCGGCGGCGGTTCGCTACATCCCTAAAGAACAGTCTGCACTTCTTAAAACCACTAACATAAAAGTTTATACAGTAGATGTAGAGACATATTTTTTTAACTTGATTTATATGCTAGTCTACTGATTTGCAAAGGAATCCTGTTATCCTGCTAACTGTATAATTAAATCCTTGTAAAATGGCCATATATACATTTACTGTAAAGTTTGTTTTCACATTCTAAAATTTGAAATAACATTCAGAAAATGGTTTAATTTACCATCTATAAAGAGCTAAAGACAATTCTCTAATTAATTATTGTAAAAATTTGAGATGATTATCAGCAACAATTTATAACTCCAACAGAAAAAGAATTAGCCATTTTAATAAGAGAAAATACCTCATTTATCACTCTCACTTTTAGTACAAGGAGCCAATGAAAACAACATACAGAAGATTTGTGCCATGCTACTTTGAGCTTACATTTAGTCTTGCTGCCCCTAGTATGCTAGCTTGCAAACCTAAGCACTATTCACTACTGTGAAGGTACAATGTACAAAAATTAGCATGTATGGTGTATCATGCAACACTATTTACACTGTCCATAACACTTGGCTCTGACCCTCTGATAAGTCCAGGGTTTCATCAGGGCTCTGATAACACCAATGACACAATCCCGGATGCTTACACAGATACTCACATTAGTAAACAGTTTACTTTAGGATATAAAGTTTGTGCTTTATTGATGCACAGTAGTGATAGGCAAATTTATTTGCCAGGCGTGAATTTGCGGCGAATTCCCGAGATTCACCGGCGGTGAATAAATTTGGGAAACCGACGCAAAAATTTGCCTGCGCCATTTCACCATTTTGTAAATTTTGCGGGAAATTCGCCAATTTTCCGGCAAAGCGTACTGGCCCAAATTCGTCCATCACTAATGCACAGATTATGTTTTGTGGTGCATGCAAAAAAATAAAAAGCTTAAGGGTAAAAAAAGCAAAAGCTGTGTTTTTTTGCTTTTTTTGTCTGCTGTAAGTATTATATGTCCATGGTCTCTAGCTCAAAAATGCAAAACTATGTGACATGCTATTGGTAGCACTCAGATGTTTGGGTTTTAATCTTTTTTTCTGTAAACTTTATTCAAGGATGTACTTGTCAGGCTCACTCATGCTGACCTTCTCAAAATGACCCATCTCCACTCTTTTTCCCTCTAATTTTCTAGTGTTCTATCTATTTAAAAGTTGCAATGATAGCATAAAAATGAAGCAATAACTAAATTGCAAACTTCATCAAGCTACTTGATTTATTGATGACTCACGGTGCTCTGCATTGTACCTCTGTCTGTTAATTATATTTACTAGGTCACTTGTATCACACACACTGTACCCATTATAAATTAAAATATTTCACCACAGCAGATATGTTTTCCCTTTAGGGCCAAAAAAAAAATCAGTTTATTCACCAATCCCAAGAAAATGCATTTAAACATTTACTGAATTTAACATCCTAAAATAAACATTAAATAACAATTATTGCAAAGGGTTTAAAATATAAAAGAGAAAAAAAGAATCTAACCATATTATTAAATTACCTTACAATATTTCCCAAGTCCACCTCAATTATCCAAGTGCAGCGTAGATTATTGTCATATGGGAAAGGATATCCAGGTGATAATATTCTGCCAGAAGATTCACCTTTGAAACGGCCACCACATTCAGCTGATTTGAATGATATGTACAAAAACACATATCAGAAATACAAAATTTTTATACAAGTTTGATATAATTTTGACATACATATAAAATAAAGGCAATATGTAATTAAAATCCTAACATGTAATGTACATGCTCAGCACAGTTTAATAAATTCTAATGGATTGTTAAATCCAGTTAATTCAGTATATAATAGGGTGATAGGGGTTAACAACTTCATAAATGGAATCTATTTCCTATCAAATGTATATATAATGTAATATACTTTGATTAAATATTCTGAACCCATTTCGTTTATTTACACTAGAGCAAAAACAAAAAATTATAGTTCTGTAAATAACATTTTATTAACTTTATTCACAAACTATTAAACTTACAGTTTCACAATTAATTCCCCTTAAATAAATATAACAATGAAATTTGAATGAATGAATGAATTGAAACAAGACTTTACATTTTACTGGACTCTTCATCTGGACTAAATTATTACTATACTATGTCACTACCATATTGTAAAAAAAAATAGAAAAATAAAGATATTTTTACCAATACAAGATGGTAAGGGATAATCCCATGCTCTTCTCTCTCCTGTCATACATTTCAGCAGGCTGCTTCCATGAAGTGTGTAACCTGGGTTGCATCCATAAATGATTGTGCTACCAGCAAAATGTCCCTGATCGCTGATTTTGTATCCAAATTGAGGCACACCAGGATCTTCACAGTGTGAGAGTTCAAAACCTTAAGCAAAATAAAAATGTGTTGTTTGTATTGAGTATTAGCTATAGTATGGCTTATAAGGATTATCAACAGGCAGTTTACAATAAATTAAATTAAATGGTTTTAGTTGCACCTAATTGCAAACTGTGCACAACAGTGCAAGTGGACCTGACATTTTCAAGGATTATACATATAAACTTTCAAGTATTATAGTTGTAATAGAAATAATAGAAAACAAATTAAAACAATTCAAGACAAATGGAGACAATTTCATGCATTCTGTCACTGACACCAAATACAGACAAATATCCAGATAAAAATTAGTTTAAAGAGATCATAATGGTATACAATCTCAAATAAATAATATATTTATTTATAGCAAATTATTTCTACTTTTCACCATTATTTCCTTTTTTTATCTGTAATAATAAAACAGTAGCTTGTACATGATCCTGAGCTGCAATTAAATAATATTGGTGACAAACGATCAATATGAGCCCCTCCCACCACCATACTGTATCTAATATAGTGAGATATATATAATCTACTGGTCAACAGAGGTGATCAAGAAGGAGAGCAATCCAAAAGCAGAGTAACTGCTACAATATAATTTATTAGCAAACTACAAAACACAGTGTTTTGTAGTTTGCTAATAAATTATATTGTAGCAGTTACTCTGCTTTTGGATTGCTCTCCTCATTCCTTTGATTGTGTACTTATATTGAAGACTTGCGGTGAAGTCTTGGAGGAAGGAAGCACCACTACATTTAAAGCTGGGCAGTGCGCTGAAGTAATCTTCTATAGTGATCAAGAAGGAGGTAAGATACCAGTAGCACCAACCCAAGTTTGTGAAAAAGACCCAGACACCTTTGTCACAGAGGTGGACAGATTAAAACATTGGTAGGGCATCAGTATTCCCAAGTCTTTACCCCCATGGCAACACAGATAAACTCTCCCTACAGAGCTGAATCTCAGGCATGCCCCAAAGGAAAGTTATTACAGGGGGCTACAGCAGAAAATAATTTCTCTTGATATTTTAACAAGTTCTGATGGAAGTTGTTCTTATAAAGTACAGGTGCTGGTTCTAAATCTGATTAATTTAATACAATGTTTGAATACATAAGCAAAGATCTTGTTTCTAGTGATCTTAATTTCCTTATACTGTACAAAAATTGTAAGCAAAACATTAACTAAAATTCATTATTTTATAAAATTAATAAAAATAAATTATAACAAATAATGTATTTCTTGAAATATATAAATACATTATGCCACATTTCAATGTCAAGTTTACAGCACTTTACTTACTAGTGTAAACTAACTGAAAGCCTTCATCAGTGACTTCAAAGTCAGAATTAAATTCCAACCACAGATGGTTGGATGTGCTACTTAAAGTCAGTCCTCTTAATGAAGATGCTGTATAAGCGCCCAGAAGGTGTACGGTGTTGTCCCTCCCATCATAGATCTGCCAATAAAAATATATGTGACTTATTGGATTTACACAGAAAATACATATCCCCTCATGCTTTGAAGAGAAGCCATCTTTCTTTGTGTCACAAAAAATGTTTTTATCACCTTACACAAGTATATTTTTTAAAGTACACACATCAAGACAAGTCTGATGGGGGTTTTGCTCATCACACTGTAGGCCAATCTCTGTGACAGTCTGCATCAACTGGTGGGAAGGTAAACATTTCCCTATCAATCTATGGTGGGATTTATTTTTTGCCCTACAAACTTTCTTATGTTGATTCTAATGTAGGATATTGTTGCACACCACCTGTGATATTGTGGGTGCTGAGCAAGAGATTTCTTTCAATTTCTATATGAGTCATAAAATACCATAAAGCTGAAAAGTAAAAACTATGCTTGCCACAAGATCTCATATCAGATATCAGTTTCCATAGAAAGAAGACAACATTAAATACTCTTTTATGGGATCCATTATTAAAATAAGTTAATAGAGAAATCAACATAATGGTAACAAGAACAAAGCAATCTTGTGTGCAAGATGTCAAATAAAGTAACTGCAGTAATGTGTGCCTAGTTTCTTGCTATTATTTGCAAATGCATTAACATAAGCAATGCTTTATACATTTCAATTCAAAATATATTATTTGCCAGTACTTAGACATCAGTTACACAAGGTAATATAAAAAATATTTTAATGATTTAATATATAAAAAAAGTCTACTAACTAATTATCATAGAGAGCATCATATTCAGAATAATGGCCACTTCCTTTCTTTACTTAATTTGTAAACACAATCTTATTAATTTAACAAAATTCTAAAGGTCAATTTGCATAAGGGTGCTCCAGCAGAACAATGAAAGGCAACAAGATAAATTACTTTCGAAATGAACTTCGAACGAGGTCTGTGCTGCAGACAACTGTTCTTGAGAAACTAGTCAAGCGGCACGCAGCATTGTGAAAGCCGTTAGACTAAAGCATAAGGAGAATTACTGAATGGAGAATCTGTTATTTGCAATGTTACTTTTCATCAGCAAGAAGAATTAATTACATATGTCCAAAATGATATCTGATATCTGCTAAATTTCTATAACAGAGGACTCAAGATAAATTAACTAACTTTTTTTGAAGAATTATTACATTGATAGCAAAATTTGACAAAAAGCAGTTCATTTCAGCATGGCGGATAATTGTTGTTTGGTCGCTTGACCTGGCACCAATGTATACTTCCTGTGTACATAATTCTGTAATACTTAACTTTGTTCTTTTGATATAGCTTATCTAATAGAATACAGGTTTGGGATCCATTATTCAGAATGCTCCAATTTACCGAAAGGCCGCCTCTCAAAGACTCCATTTTATCTAAATAATCAAAAATTTTAAAAATGACTTCCTACAGTACCTACAGTACAATAGCTTGTACTTGATTCAAACATAGATATAATTAATACTAATTGGAAGCAAAACCATACTGTTGGGGTTATTTCATAATCACACGATTTTCTAGTAGACAAATTAAGAAGATCAAATTACATAAATATCAGTTATTTGGAAAACCCAAGGTCCAGAGCATTCTGGATAACAGGTTCCCTGCCTGTTATTAAAACTCATCCTGGATACATTAGAATTGTTTTCCATATATGTCCACTGGCACATAAAAATGAAATGATTCAGATTTAACCTTTACAGTCGAACTTTGCTACCACCTCTAAGCATTTTTCCATCACACCATGACAAGCTGTAAGTGTAAATAGCATATTTACTTGTGAGTAGTTAAATGTAACATTGATCAGTTTATTATGACATACAACACCATTTTACCACATTATTATTTAGATTTACAGATCTATTTATGAAGCTTTGTTAAAAATTTATCAAATACACACTACACAGTTTGAACACTGAGGAGCTGATTTATCAATGTTTAAATTCAAAATTTTATAGTGATTCAAGTTTTCTTAAGCTAAAACTTCAATTAGAGGCCTTTTTTTAATCAAAATTTAGATTTGTGTAACTGGGAATTGTCCTAGGCAAAATTTAAGTGATTTTATTCAATCTGCATTTTTTAAGCTTTTGAAGTTAGAAGTAGAATACAAATTTGATGTGTTCACGATTTTTCCCCAAGCCTTTTATTTGATTGGGTCTTTTAGGTTCACTTTATCATAAATTTGAATTTTGATAAATAGGCTTCAAAACTTTGCCGCCAAATAAAATATTGTGTATCTTTTGTATTCAGCAAGCTGTAATGGTAAAAACCAATGTAAAAGTCTATAGCTATTTCCAAATTTGTCACAAAAAGAGTGCACCCAGAATGCGTATGGCATATTCATGCTGATGATTGTATAGCAAGTGCTGCACAATGTAAAATATGATTCCATCGTAGTTTTTTCAACCTCCTATATTGATTTTTTTTCTACCATTCATCTTTACTACCACATACTTTTCTACCACCCTACATCAACACCAGAGCCTCATTTACTTTAAACCCATACAGTGCTTGGTATAACAGTACACCCAGTTTTAGATTAAACCACCATAAAGTGCTTGCACATAAAGTATGGTTGAACCTATCGTCTGTCCAACCTAAAAGTAAGGTCACAAGTTGACGAATTAAATTTTTCAGCAGGCACGGATACAAAAAAACTCACAGGAAAATGCTGCTGGAAAAATTCCAAGATAAACCGCCTATTTACTTAAATGCATTTGGCATGAAAAATATGCCCATTAAATGTATTTTGCACTAAAAAAAACTTTGAAAAAAGAGCCCATTGACTTCAAAGAATTTAGCAAATTTTCTCAGTTTCACAAATTTTATTGGACATTTCTCAAGTTTTTCACCCAGGCAAAACAGGACAGATTTGTTAATCCCTAGCAAGGTGCA